>NC_138308.1:95251160-95321160 GCF_965601325.2 Salmo salar | reverse complement strand
GAACCAGAAAGATATTATGCTCTCTACACCTGCGATAGTTCAGAACCAGAAAGATATTATGCCCTCTACACCTGCGATAGTTCAGAACCAGAAAGATATTATGCTCTCTACACCTGCGATAGTTCAGAACCAGAAAGATATTATGCCCTCTACACCTGCGATACGTTCTCGTTGTTGCCTATTGGGCTGGCATGAATTTGTCCTGGCTATATCTAAGGTGTAGAGTTTTTCCTGTGCTTGTCAGTTTATAGTTTTCAACTAGACAAACTCCTTGTCCCAACTCCAACAAAATAATATCAATATTAGAAGTATTTAAAGTAGCAGTATTGATAGTAACATTATTGATAGTAGCAGTATTGATAGTAACAGTATTGATAGTAACAGTATTGATAGCAGCAGTATTGATAGTAACAGTATTGATAGTAACAGTATTGATAGTAACAGTATTGATAGCTGCAGTATTGATAGTAACAGTATTGATAGTAACAGTATTGATAGTAGCAGTATTGTTAGTAACAGTATTGATAGCAGCAGTATTGATAGCAACAGTATTGATAGTAACAGTATTGATAGTAACAGTATTGATAGCAGCAGTATTGATAGCAACAGTATTGATAGTAACAGTATTGATAGTAACAGTATTGATAGCAGCAGTATTGATAGCAACAGTATTGATAGTAACAGTATTGATAGCAACAGTATTGATAGTAACAGTATTGATAGTAACAGTATTGATAGTAACAGTATTGATAGCAGCAGTATTGATAGCAACAGTATTGATAGTAACAGTATTGATAGCAGCAGTATTGATAGCAACAGTATTGATAGTAACAGTATTGATAGTAACAGTATTGATAGCAGCAGTATTGATAGCAACAGTATTGATAGTAACAGTATTGATAGTAACAGTATTGATAGTAACAGTATTGATAGTAGAAGTATTGATAGTAACAGTATTGATAGTAACAGTATTAATAGTAACAGTATTGATAGTAACAGTATTGATAGTAGCAGTTTTTTGTCTATTGTTTCTCTTCTTCAGCAGAATGCTCTGTTGTGGATACTTCTCCCCACATCCCCCCTGTAATGACCATGGTAATTCCTTAGTTATAACACACACCACACTCCCCAAGCATGTGGTTTTACACACACACACACACACACACACACACACACACACACACACACACACACACACACACACACACACACACACACACACACACACACACACACACACACACACACACACACACACACGCCCAAGCCTGTGGTCGAGCTAACTCTGACGTCAATGGAACAGTGTTCTCTCTCTTTGTTTTGGCCCTGGGAACAAACTAATGGTGTGGGGGGTAGAGTGTGTGTGTGTGTGTGTGTGTGTGTGTGTGTGTGTGTGTGTGTGTGTGTGTGTGTGGTGTGTGTGTGTGTGTGTGTGTGTGGTTCTGATTGGATTTAACTGAGGATGTCAAGACCTTTACCCTCAATCCTGTAAGAAATTGAATACATTATGTAATATATTATTACAGTTAATATATTATATATTATTATATTATATAATATTATATTCCACTTCTTCAAAAGTGCACAAGTAGACCTAACACAGTGACAGCAAGCTAATGGTTAGCAGACCTAACACAGTGACAGCAAGCTAGTGGTTAGCAGACCTAACACAGTGACAGTAAGCTAGTGGTTAGCAGACCTAACACAGTGACAGCAAGCTAGTGGTTAGCAGACCTAACACAGTGACAGTAAGCTAATGGTTAGCAGACCTAACACAGTGACAGTAAGCTAGTGGTTAGCAGACCTAACACAGTGACAGTAAGCTAATGGTTAGCAGACCTAACACAGTGACAGTAAGCTAATGGTTAGCAGACCTAACACGGTGACAGTAAGCTAATGGTTAGCAGACCTAACACAGTGACAGTAAGCTAATGGTTAGCAGACCTAACAGTGACAGTAAGCTAATGGTTAGCAGACCTAACACAGTGACAGTAAGCTAGTGGTTAGCAGACCTAACACAGTGACAGTAAGCTAATGGTTAGCAGACCTAACACAGTGACAGTAAGCTAATGGTTAGCAGACCTAACACAGTGACAGTAAGCTAATGGTTAGCAGACCTAACACAGTGACAGCAAGCTAATGGTTAGCAGACCTAACACAGTGACAGTAAGCTAATGGTTAGCAGACCTAACACAGTGACAGTAAGTTAATGGTTAGCAGACCTAACACAGTGACAGTAAGCTAGTGGTTAGCAGACCTAACACAGTGACAGTAAGTTAATGGTTAGCAGACCTAACACAGTGACAGCAAGCTAGTGGTTAGCAGACCTAACACAGTGACAGCAAGCTAGTGGTTAGCAGACCTAACACAGTGACAGCAAGCTAATGGTTAGCAGACCTAACACAGTGACAGCAAGCTAATGGTTAGCAGACCTAACACAGTGACAGTAAGCTAATGGTTAGCAGACCTAACACAGTGACAGCAAGCTAGTGGTTAGCAGACCTAACACAGTGACAGCAAGCTAGTGGTTAGCAGACCTAACACAGTGACAGCAAGCTAATGGTTAGCAGACCTAACACAGTGACAGCAAGCTAATGGTTAGCAGACCTAACACAGTGACAGCAAGCTAATGGTTAGCAGACCTAACACAGTGACAGTAAGCTAATGGTTAGCAGACCTAACACAGTGACAGTAAGCTAATGGTTAGCAGACCTAACACAGTGACAGTAAGCTAGTGGTTAGCAGACCTAACACAGTGACAGTAAGCTAATGGTTAGCAGACCTAACACAGTGACAGTAAGCTAATGGTTAGCAGACCTAACACAGTGACAGTAAGCTAATGGTTAGCAGACCTAACACAGTGACAGTAAGCTAATGGTTAGCAGACCTAACACAGTGACAGTAAGCTAATGGTTAGCCATTACAACCAAGACTTAACGGCTAATCCATTTAAAGGGGACTTTTAAATGCATGATATATAGCCATTGACTTTTGAATAATACAATTTAGTAATGCCTCGTGAGCTTATTTAAATGTTTTAACCCCATCAGAACCCAAAATATAAGCTTTTCTTTTTTTCCTTTGTTGATGAACAACGTAGTTTAAACAAACATCACATAGCCTCAAAAACATTGTTAAAACTATAATTTCGATCTCATGGATGGTCAGTCCTTACGCATCCATAGCTCTCAGCTATTTGGTCTTATGTAATATGTAATAAATTAGAAATTGTGTTTTTTACGTTGGATAAAAGTAGAGACTCAGAGCTAGAAAATGGTATATCATACACTACAGTTGAGAAAAAAATAGGATAGTAATTCTGCTTTGAAGTTAATAAACTTTTAGCCTCACTTTTGAGAAAATGGCCCTTGAATTGTATGGTAAACCTACTGGAAAGCTTTTCTTTGTCTACACCAATTCAGCCTTAGCCCCACCCATCTCTTTAAGGTTTCACATGTGAGGTCATGTACTAAACAACCAAAGATTTCAAGACTAAAGGCTGGTTTATACTACTTCTATAGACAATTGTCGCAGTGACATCATGAACATTCTATTGACGTCCGACATCAAACTTGTCGTTGTCGTTATGAAAAAGTATGAACACAAAAAAACAACTACAGACAGCATGTCATCAGCAGCCTGGCGGTCCAAAATAGCAAAACTAGTGTATTTTATCACCAATAAATCCACCCTTTTAAAAAGGAATTTAGTATATGTCAGTCTAGCAAACCAGGCAACTAAAAGCAAATATTTGATTTTTAAAAATATATTTTTTAAACCTTTTTTCTCCCAAATTTTGTTGTATCCAGTTGGTAGTTACAGTCTTGTCTCATCGCTGCAGCTCCCGTACGGGCTCGGGAGAGTCGTAGGTTGAGAGCCGTGCGTCCTCCGAAATACAACTCAACCAAGCCGCACTGCTTCTTGACACAACACCCACTTAACCCGGAAGCCAGCCGCACCAATGTGTCTGAGGAAACACCTTACACCAGGCGACCATGTCAGCGTGCATTGTACCCAACCTGCCACAGGAGTCACTAATGCACGATGAGACAAGAACATCCCTGCTGGTCAAACTCTCCCCTAACCCGGACGACGCTGGGCCAATTGTGCGCTGCCCAATGGGTCTCCCGGTCACGATCGGCTGCGACAGAGCCTGGACTCGAACCCAGAATCTCTAGTGGCACAGCTAGACTACTGCGCCACTCAGGAGGCCCGTAAAGCAACTTTTTAAACAATGTTTTGGATCGTTTTTAGCTTGTTAGCTAGCTACTGTAGCTAATGCTAAGTTAGCTGGTTAGCCAGTTCAATTAATGACCATATCATACAGCTGACAACATCTTCACTTTAGCTCATTTGTATTCATTACTACAGGAAAATAAACTCACAACAAGATCATTATTTACAAGTTAATAGCTAATTACAGAAAATAGCTTATGGTTGTGAGTGTGAGGAAATAAAAACAGGGCATTCTACCGAAGAATTTTAGACTTGGACACTGTCTTGTTGGACTAACGTTATATCGTAATTTGACTTTGGTGCAGGTCATAAAATCAAATTTGATGTGTCACATGTACAGGATACAGAAGGTGTAGTGAAATAGTTACTTCCATAGTAGAGTCTTTTGTTTAGACATGTAGCTAGCTAGCTAGCTAAACAATTAACCATAGTCCCAACTCATAATGTTACTACCCTGCATGAATCTGCAGGTGTCACGGTTGTCGTTGGTTAAGGAGGACCAAAACGCAGCAGGAATGTTGATGCTCATCTTGTGTATTTATTTACAAACTAAGTGAACACCAAAACAACAAAACGAAACGAACTTACGAACAACGAAACAGTCTTGAAAGGCTCACTCAGCAAAACAAGAAACAATCTCCCACAAATGACAAACGCAAACACACCCTAATATATGGGACTCTCAATCAAAGGCAAATAGACAACACCTGCCTTCAACTGAGAGTCCCAACCCCAATTAACCAAACATAGAAACAGACACACTAGACTAAACATAGAATACATGAAAATCAAACAGTGCCCAAAAAACCCCGGAATACTTAAATCAAATGCCCTTTTTAGAAAAAACACCACCCCGAACCACATAAAACAAATACCCTCTGCCACGTCCTGACCAAACTACAATAACAATTAACCCTTATACTGGCCAGGACGTGACAGCAGGTAATTAACCAACTAGCTTCAATGTTAGCTAGCTAGCTAACATTAGGCTATAACTAGCAATGCAAATGGCTCTAAGATATGAATAATATTACTACACAGATCAAACACGTAACGTTAGCTAGCTAAACAGTAAGCTTTAACTGGAAATTAAAACTGCTTTCTGTCAAAATTAGAAAAGTGTAATATCTAGCTAGCTAGACTATTTTACCCATATACAGGGATGGACGCTTCTCCCTCTCTGTCACGGATGCCATGATTGCCCTTTAGTTTGAAGATTTAATCCGGAGACAGGTGTTTAATACAACAGCCTTCTGTGTGTTCTCTTTTCAACTCCCTCTGCATATTTACAATCAAACACCAGAATTTTCTCCATCTCCTTATCTATCATACTCTAATATCCCCGTGCAGTCCACTGATTTCAAAACTCAGTCCTCCAGAAAGTGGAGAGCAACACTTATGCAGTTCTACTACATGATATCTTTATAAAAATCTGCATTAGAAAGGATTACCTACACATACTGACCAGCTGATATTATAGACAAAAACCTGCTACATGCCAGACCAATCCAAAATCATCTCTCAGCATGTCCAGCCCATTCATTATCTAAGCCAATCATGTCTAGCCCATTCATTATCTAAGCCAATCATGGCCAGCCCATCCATTATCTAAGCCAATCATGGCCAGCCCATCCATTATCTAAGCCAATCATGGCCAGCCCATCCATTATCTAAGCCAATCATGGCCAGCCCATCCATTATCTAAGCCAATCATGTCCAGCCCATCCATTATCTAAGCCAATCATGTCCAGCCCATCCATTATCTAAGCCAATCATGTCCAGCGGGATGGTTGTTGTCTTGTTCCTTGGCTAAACCAACTAGGCTGGTAATTTAACAATTATATTCGTATTTACAGATGGCATAAAAGTTTGTTATTAAGGCACATGAAAGTTTACATGTTCCAGAAGGTATTTCTGCCAAAAAAAACAAAAACATTTTGATTAAAAAAAATGTAATGTGAAGTTCAAATGCCTCTCCTGTGAAGTAGTTTCCTGAAATGAGTTACATTCACCGAATTAGTGGAGGGGTGAGACTTTGTTATTCATTTAACTGAAGAATGCCCCTTAAAAGAGAGTGTTCTGTCAGTCACTCTGTCTGCTCTGACAGGTAGTGTCTGTCTGTGTCTGTGTCTGTGTGTGTGTGTGTGTGTGTGTGTGTGTGTGTGTGTGTGTGTGTGTGTGTGTGTGTGTGTGTGTGTGTGTGTGTGTGTGTGTGTGTGTGTGTGTGTGTGTGTGTGTGTGTGTGTGTGTGTGTGTGAGTGCGTGCGTTTTAATGACAGCTAGCTAGCCGAAGGTTTCCCGAAACGTTTCGCTTGACTACTAACACATGGACCTTGTGATCGATTTCTCCAAACGGAGTGCTATATTAAAACTGGATTAAGTACTTTAGCAGACTGCCTGCACTTCTCTTCTGGCACACCTAGACATGGCAAACACACACACACACACACACACACACACACACACGCACACACACACACACACACACACACACACACACACACACACACACACACACACACACACACATAACACACACTTCGACATGGGCTTCTCTTCTGGCATACCTAGACACTACATAATTGTCCGCAAAAGCTCTGGTGTGTTTCTTTAATCCCCGTCTGTCTGTCCGTCCGTCTGTCTGTCTGTCCAAGTTCAAGGACCAGGTAGAATTATTAGCCTATTTGGGATAATGTGTTTTTAAAAGTTTTGAAGAATGATTGGTTTGCAATGTGCTTAGTCAATCAAAAATAGTGACTAAATGTTCCTCATTGCTGTAGCCTACTTTCAAACTCTAGGATGTTTTGCCCCTCTCTGTCGTCAGAGGGATCACTCCAGATCCAAAGCCATATTAGAAAACAACTGAAACTCAGCCTCGGATTGAACCCGTAGTCGACAGAGACAAAACTCGCAGCTCACACCACTTTGACATTCAGCCACAATGATATACCAAAGCCCAGTAGCAGTTAATGCCGGAACTTAACCCTAGAGTTGTTTCTGTTTTCATCTATTCCCCCAAATCTTACGCCTTAACTTAACCTGAGTTGTTTTTGTGTGCCAAAATTTTACAAGATTGTCACAGAACGTCAGGAGATGAAGTCAGTTTACTCGTTAAAAATAGATGTTTGTCCAAGGACATCGGGACATGAAGTCTGACTGTGATATCTTGTTGCCCGTCCTAGCCCCTTGTTCAGTGTCTAAAAATCAGTGATTGACGATTGATTCAAATGACATGCCATTACCTACAATATCTTATGTTATTTTCAGTCCTACATTGATATTGATTGCTGCATTGTTGAGTTTGTTGCTGGCAGGGTAAGTTATTTCACTGTACTAGCGCACGTGACATTAATAAACGTGAAACTATTTATTGCAATATTTCTGACGTTCGAAGAATTTGCGCAATATCGTCTCCGCTTTTTATCCACGTCCATTTCTGATGATGTAACAATGAACACGCAAGTGTTCTGAAGCTATCATCTGGTGTTCTAATGCTGGCAGGAGCTGAAAGGAGAGATGGAGGGACGGAGGCGTTTTACCATTCTACCATTAGGGGGACAAACTTGAGCATAAATCTGAATGACAGAGGCCTTGGTGGTGGCCCCCGGTTGACCCACTGGCCCTTGATACTCACACAGACTCACACACACACACACACACACACAGTACCGTACACAAACCGTACACACACACACACACACACACACACACACACACACACACACACACACACACACACACACACACACACACACACACACACACACACACACCATACACACAACGTAGACACACCGTACAGACTCACACACACGCCCTGAGATGGATCCTGTGGCTGTGGTGTGTACATGCAAGAGGAATGCCTTGTAGTGGAGGTGCTGAAAGGTGTGTGTGTGTGTGTGTGTGTGTGTGTGTGTGTGTGTGTGTGTGTGTGTGTGTGTGTGTGTGTGTGTGTGTGTGTGTGTGTGTGTGTGTGTGTGTGTGTGTACGTGTGTGTGTGTGTGTGTGTATGCGGAGGTGGTGAAAGATCATACCCAGTGTTTCACTGTTCTCCCTCTACTGTTAACCACTACCAGCTGAAGGTCAAGGGTCACATCACACCTAGACACACAGTGCTGTAACACACACACACACACGCTGGATCTCTGGTTCGGAGGAGCAGTGGGGATGTGTTTTCATGTGTGTGTGAATCTCAAGTTCTCTCCGTGACCCCTAAGTTTTGGGAGTATATGTGTGAATCTCAAGTTCTCTCCATGACCCCTGAGTTTTGGTACTGTGTGAGTGTTCTAGGAGCTCATCATCATTGGCCAGTTCACAGTGTTTAGGTCATCAAGAGTTCAAAGGTTATTCAGAGGTTTATCAGAGTTTAACAGCGAACCTAAGATTTCCACACAGATGTGTAGAAGCATTGATTCTCCTCTCCTCTCTATCTCCTCTCCTCTCCTCTCCTCTCCTCTCCTCTCCTCTCCTCTCCTCTCCTCTCCTCTCCTCTCCTCTCCTCTCCTCTCCTCTCCTCTCCTCTCCTCTCCTCTTCTCTTCTCTCCTCTCCTCTCTTCTCCTCTTTTTCCTGGCTATTTATCCACCTCTCCTCTCCTCTTTTTCCTGGCTATTTATCCACATCCCAAACTCCTCTTTTTCCTGGCTATTTATCCACCTCTCTACTCCTCTTTTTCCTGGCTATTTATCCACCTCTCCTCTCCTCTTTTTCCTGGCTATTTATCCACATCCCAAACTCCTCTTTTTCCTGGCTATTTATCCACCTCTCTACTCCTCTTTTTCCTGGCTATTTATCCACCTCTCCTCTCCTCTTTTTCCTGGCTATTTATCCACATCCCAAACTCCTCTTTTTCCTGGCTATTTATCCACCTCTCTACTCCTCTTTTTCCTGGCTATTTATTCACCTCTCTACTCCTCTTTTTCCTGGCTATTTATCCACATCCCAAACTCCCATTTTTCCCAGTCAGACTTCCATATTCCCAGTTCTCCAGGAGGTTGTGGTGACGGCAATGGGTCTGACCTTGGAATGAACGCTGTGTGTGGGGGGAGGGGGAGGATGGGGGGGGGGAGCGCCACCAACCTCGCTGGCCCGTAAATCTGACAGAACATTTGTTTGCCCTCTGAACTTGAACACCCTCCCCCCTCGTCTCCTCTCTCTCCCCCCTCCTCTCCCCCCTGAGCCTCGTTTGACAAGGTCTGTTTAAGCCATCAGAGAAGGGGAGGGAGAGGGGCGAGAGAAAGGGAGAGGAGAGGAGAGGAGAGGAGAGAGGGAGAGGGAGAGGGAGAGGGAGAGGAGAGGAGCGGAGAGGAGAGGAGAGGAGAGGAGAGGAGAGGAGAGGAGAGGAGAGGAGAGGAGAGGAGAGGAGAGGAGAGGAGAGGAGAGGAGAGGAGAGGAGAGGAGAGGAGAGGAGAGGAGAGGAGAGGAGAGGAGATGGGGGAGTGTTCTGGCTAATGAGAGGCTGTTGCGCTCGACTCTGGTCATAAATCCCTCCCTCCTCCTCTCCCCTCCTCCCTTCCTCCCCCCTCAGGCGTTGTTTCACAAGTCTCTCTCTCTCTCTCTCTCTCTTTACAGCACTGTAATGACCCTGACTCCCATACTATACTAACTATTTCTCTGATCTGGTGTGTGTGTGTGTGTGTGTGTGTGTGTGTGTGTGTGTGTGTGTGTGTGTGTGTGTGTGTGTGTGTGTGTGTGTGTGTGTGTGTGTGTGTGTGTGTGTGTGTGTGTGTGTGTGTGTGTGTGTGTGTGTGTGTGTGTTGGTGTGTGCGCGCGTGAGTGCCTTTCTGCACTTTCACCCTGTCGCTTGTTAGGGCAAAGAAAACCGTGAGGAAGAGAGGATGAAGGAGAGAACGAATAGAGGAAGAGGAGGGGGTTAAGTTCTTATGGGGTGTTGGCCAGGGGCTCTCTGTTTCTGTGTCTCTGTTATAATTGACTGTGTTAAAATGTTTGACCCCTGACCCCAGGGAGGAGAAAGAAAAGAAAGGAGAGGTTATAGCATTAATGGAGATTGAGGTATGTTAAAGAAGTGATTATCGTAGTGATTCTTGACTCTTCCTCTTCAAGAGATGTGAAAAACTGTTTAGAAAAGGACACACTTCACAAAGTGGATACGTGAGAGCATTTTTGTTAAGTGTGACCCAATGCTGGTTCAAGGTTTAAAGGGGCAATCAGCAGTTCCTGCATCCATTTTTTGGGGGACTTATGAAATAATAATATGTACCGCCATTGATTCTTGAAGAATATAACTTAGTAATGCCTCATGTCATTAGTTCAACTGTCGAACCCTGTCAGAACCCAACAGAAACTCAAATCAATTCAACTGTATTGGTCACATGCTTGGTAAACAACAGGTGTGGACTAACAGTGAAATTCTGATTTAAGGGGCTCTTCCCAACAACATAGAGAGAAAGAAAATAGAGAAATAATAGAAAAGAAAAACATGTAATAATAAAAGTAATAATAAAAACACAATGAGTAACGATAACATGGCTTTATACAGGAAGTACCAGTACTGAGTAATGATAACATGGCTTTATACAGGGAGTACCAGTACTGAGTCCATGAGTAATGATAACATGGCTTTATACAGGAAGTACCAGTACTGAGTAATGATAACATGGCTTTATACAGGGAGTACCAGTACTGAGTCCATGAGTAATGATAACATGGCTTTATACACGGGGTACCAGTACTGAGTAATGATAACATGGCTTTATACAGGAAGTACCAGTACTGAGTAATGATAACATGGCTTTATACAGGAAGTACCAGTACTGAGTCCATGAGTAATGATAACATGGCTTTATACAGGAAGTACCAGTACTGAGTAATGATAACATGGCTTTATACAGGGGGTACCAGTACTGAGTCCATGCGCAGGGGAATGAGGTAGTTGAGGTAGATATGTACATATAACTAGGAATAAAGTGATAGTAAACAGTAGCAGCAGCGCATGTGATGAGTCAAAATAGTTAGTGCAAAAAGGTATTCTGGGTAACTGTTGTGTCAACTATTTAACTGACTATTTAACTAACTTTATAACTAACTATTTACCTCATGGCTTGGAGGTAGAAGCTATTCAGGGTCCTTTTGATTCCGGACTTGGTGCATGGGTACCGCTTGTCGTGCGGTAGCAGAGAGAACAGTCTACGACTAGGGTGGCTGGAGTCTTTGAAAATCTTTAGGTCCTTCCTCTGACACCGCCTGGTATAGAGGTCCTGGATGGCAGGAAGCTCGGCCCCACTGGGCCGTACACTCTACCCTCTGTAGCGTCTTGATGTCGGATGACAAGCAGTTTCCATACCAGGCGGTGATGCAGCCAGTTAAGATGCTCTCAGTGGTGCTGCTGTAGAACTTTTGGAGGATCTGTGGATCCATGCCAAATCTTTTCAACCACCATCATGTCGTCAGAAAACTTTCTTTTCTTTTTTTAGTCGGGGGGGGGGGTCAGCTTTAATATTGCAGATGTATTGTAGCTTCCATCAATGTAATTGTCTGCATCATTTCCAATCGCCCATATATATTTTCTGTAAATATATATATATATATTAAAAAAATATATACATACATATACATACCCACATATATATAAATAAGCATACATATATACTGTACAGTACATACATATAAATACACATACACATACACACATACCCTACCACCCCTCCCCTAATTGGAGTAATCTAATGGACAACAACACTTAGGCTTCTACTTCCAGCTAATACATTTTATGCACATTTTGCAGACAAAATACATTTTACAATAGTTATATTTTGTTTGTTTTTAGTCCTGTCCTTCCTCTACTCTCAACCACTCATGTCTATCTCTGAACACCAGCCATTTGTGATTTCTTTTTGACATATATTTTTAACTGTGCTGTTTCACAAAGGTTCTGAACCTATATACATTTTACAGACACTTTTAACATTTGTTATATTTTTGCTATTATTCCCACCCTTCAGCTCCATTCAACCCCTCCCATACAACCCCTCCCATACAACCCCTCCCACAACATCCACGTTGGATTTCTATTTGCCGTATATTTTTAAACTGTGCTGTGTGATGTTTCACATAAAGTTCAGAAATGTTCTATTCTCATAGTTTCTACAGATTGTAAATTAAATAAAACATTTTTGCTAAATGTATTATTATATTATTGATTGATTGACTATATGACTTTTCAGATCACCCAGTAGTACTATCCAGGTAAATGTTGCAATTCTTCAGCCATTCCTGGACCTGTTACCAAAAACAAGCCACTTATGGACAGTACCAACAAAAATGACCTCTTCACAGAAAAAGCTGCAGACCTGGGAAGGCTGTATCCCCATACATTCTGTTGTTGTCAGCAAACTTAATGATGGTGTTGGATTTATGACGCAGTCATGGGTGAACAGGGAGTACAGGAGGGGACTAAGCACACACCCCTGAGGGGCCCCCGTGTTGAGGTCAGCGTGGAGGATATGTTGTTGCCTACCCTCACCACCAGGGGGCAACTCATTAGGAATTCCAGGATCCAGTTGCAGAGGGAGGTGTTCAATCCCAGGGTCCTAAGCTTAGTGATGAGCTTGAAGGGCACTGAGCTGTAGTCAATGAACAGTATTCTCACATAAATGTTCCTCTTATCCACGTGAGAGAAGGCAGTGTGGAGTGCAACTGAGATTGCGTCATCTGTGGGTCTGTTGGACCGGTATGCAAATTGGAGTGTGTCCAGGGTGTCTGGAATAACAGTGTTGATGTGAGCCATGACCAGCCTTTCAAATCATTTCATGGATGCAGATGTGGGTGCTATGGGGCAATAGTGAATTAAACAGATTACCTTGGTATTCTTGGGCACAGGAACTATGGTGGCCTGTTTGAAACATGTAGGTATTGTTTTACTCCAATGTTTGCAAACAAACTAAATGTAAACAAACACTAGCCTCAGAATTATAATGTTGAGCCACTATAAATACAAAAGCATATGGACACTCCTTCAAATTGGTGGATTTGGATATTTTATCCACACCCATTGCTGACCGGTGTATAAAATCGTGCACACAGCCATGCAATCTCCATAGAGAAACATTGGCAGTAGAATGGCCTTACTGAAGATCTCAGTGACTGTCAACGTGGCACTGTCATAGGATGCCACCTTTCCAACAAGTCAGTTCAAATTTCTGCACTGCTAGAACTGCGCCGGTCAACTGTAAGTGCTGTTATGGTGAGGCGCTCAGCTGCGAAGTGGTAGGCCACACAAACTTTCAGAATGGGATCCCGAGTGACGTGTAAAAATTGTCGGTCCTCAGTTGCAACACTCACTACTGAGTTCCAAACTGTCTCTGGAAGCAGCGTGAGCACAAGAATTGTTCATCGGGAGCTCCATGAAATGGGTTTCCATGACCAAGCAGCCACACACAAGCCTAAGATCACCATGCGCAATGCCAAGCGATGGCTGTAGTGGTGTAAAGCTTGCCGCTATTGGACTCTGGAGCAATGGAAACGCGTTTTCTGGAGTGACGAATCACGCTTCACCATCTGGCAGTCCGACGGACGAATCTGGGTTTGGCGAATGCCAGGAGAATGCTACCTGCCCCAATGCATAGTGCCAACTGTAAAGTTTGGTGGAGGAGGAATAATGGTCTATTTTTTATGGTTCGGGCTAGGGCCCTTAGTTCCAGTGAAGGGAAATCTTAACGCTACATCATTCAATGACATTCTAGATGGTTCTGTGCAGTTTTTTTCTGAGGGGGGAAGGCCCTTTCCTGTTTCAGCATCACAATGTCCCCCGTGTGCAAAACGAGGTCCATACAGAAATGGTTTGTGGAGATCGGTGGAAGAACTTGATTGGCCTAGACAGAGCCCTGACCTCAACCCCATCAAACACCTTTGGAATGAATTGGAACACCGACTGCGAGCCAGGCCTAATTGCCAAACATCAGCGCCCGACCTCACTAATGCTCTCGTGGCTGAATGAAGCAAGTCCCCCCCAGATACGTTCCAACGCCTTCCCAGAAAAGTGGAGGCTGTTAGAAAAGCAAAGCAGGGGACCAACTACATATTTATCAATCGATCAATCAAATGTATTTATAAAGCACTTATTTACATCGGCAGATGTCTCAAAGTGCTGTACAGAAACCCAGCCAAAAAACCCAAACAGCAAGCAATGCAGATGTAGAAGCACGGTGGCCTGGAAAAACTCCCTAGAAAGGCAGGAACCTAGGAAGAAACCTTGAGAGGAACCAGGCTTTGAGAGGTGCTCTGAGGGGTGGGCCAGTCCTCTTCTGGCTGTGTCGGGTGGAGATTATAACAGAACATGGCCATTAAGGCCAGATCGTTCTTCAAGATGTTCAAACATTCATAGATTACCAGCAGGGTGAAATAATAATCACAGTGGTTGTAGAGGGTGCAACATGTCAGTACCTCAGGAGTGAATGTCAATTGACTTTTCATAGCCAAGCATTCAGAGGTTGAGACAGCAGGTGCGATAGAGAGAGAGAGTCGAAAACAGCACGTCTGGGACAAGGTAGCACATCCGGTGAACAGGTCAGGGTTCTGTAGCCACAGGCAGAACAGTTGAAAATGGAGCACAACAAGGTGGACTGGGGACAGCCAGGAGTCATCAGGCCAGATAATCGTGAGGCATGGTCCTAGGGCTCAGGTCCTCCAGGAGGGGAGGGAGAGAGAGAGAATAAGAGGGAGCACACTTAAATTCACACAGGACACCAGATAAGACTAGCCCGTCGACATATAGACTATTTCAGCATAGATACTGGAGGCTGAGACAGGGTGGGTCAGGGTACACCATGGCACCGTCCGACGATACCCCCGGACAGAGCCAACCAGACAGGATATAACCCCACCCACTTTTCCAAAACACAGCCCCCACACCACTAGAAGGATATCAACAGACCACTAATTTAATACGCTGAGACAGGGCTGAGTATAGCTTACAAAGAGCTCCACCACCAGATGAGCTGCGAAACCAGACAGGAAGATCACATCAGTGGCTCAACTCACTCAAGTTGAGGGATGGCATGGAAGAGAACTAGTAAGCCAGTGACTCAGCCCTCGCAATAGGGTCAGAGGCAGAGAATCCCAGTAGAGAGAGGGGAGTCGGCCGGGCAGAGACATCAAGAGCGATTCATCGCTCCTGTGCCTTGACGTTCCCCATCGCACCCCTTGGCCAGACTACACTCAATCATAGGACATAGATGAGTCTTCAGTAAAGACTTAAAGGTTGAGACCAAGTCTGTGTCTCTCACATGGATTTGCAGACCATTCTATAAAATTGAATTTCTATAGGAGAAAGCCCTGCCTCCATATTAATGCCCATGATTTTGGAATGAGATATTCGACGAGCAGGTGTCCACATACTTTTAGTCATGTAGTGTATCGTGAATGGTCAGTCCTTCCATCCATAGCTCTGTCCATGAATTTTAGAGTTCTTACATTTCTCCAGCCCCATCCCTCAGCTTTTTACCAAAACATGGGTAGGGAGGTACTTTGTTATTGTTTCAACTGCAGATAGAAAAACATGCACCATTAGCAAGGTACACTTTGTGACTTGACAGAAGAATATCAGCCAGCTAGGCTAGCAAACTGCATCAAAATAGCTAGCTAGCTGTCTGCTTGGTAAGCTAGCTATCTGGCTGCTTGGTAAACTATCTAGCTGTCTGTTTGGTAAGCTAGCAATCTGGCTGCTTGGTAAACTAACTAGCTGTCTGCTTGGTAAACTAACTAGCTGTCTGCTTGGTAAACTAACTAGCTGTCTGCTTGGTATGCTAGCTAGCTGTCTGCTTGGTAAGCTAGCTAGCTGTCTGTTTGGTAAGCTAGCTAGCTGTCTGTTTGGTAAGCTAGCTATCTGGCTGCTTGGTAAACTAACTAGCTGTCTGCTTGGTATGCTAGCTAGCTGTCTGCTTGGTATGCTAGCTAGCTGTCTGCTTGGTAAGCTAGCTAGCTGTCTGCTTGGTATGCTAGCTAGCTGTCTGCTTGGTATGCTAGCTAGCTGTCTGCTTGATAAGCTAGCTAGCTGTCTGCTTGGTATGCTAGCTAGCTGTCTGCATGGTATGCTAGCTAGCTGTCTGCTTGGTATGCTAGCTAGCTGTCTGCTTGGTATGCTAGCTAGCTGTCTGCTTGTTACGCTAGCTAGCTGCTTGGCTAAACACAGAACATCAGCGCACCGTACTCCATTTGGCTAAACGGAACCTTACGAAAAAAGATTGCAGTCAGATCTTGCTGCAGTATGCTGTAAATACTGCATCCAAAGTTGTTTTTTTACCACAGAAATGTTTCAGTATTACTGCAGTTGAACTACTGTAAACTGCAGTTATTCCACAATTACTGCGTCCAAGATAGTTGACTGCAGTTATTGCACTTTTACTGCATTTTCAAAACGGCAATCATTTTTTTTTGTAAGGGAAGATTTCACTTCATGTATTATGGAACTCCGGCAGGCGACATGAGACGTTTTATAAGTTGACCGTTCAGATCAGGAAAAAGGTGTTCTAAAACGGCATGAAGCCATTTCATTTAGTCTCGACTGTTGTATCTGAACTGGGCTTTAGAGTTAGAGACCCTCTTGGGGTTTGATAGAGTAGGATAGTTGTTGTAGGTGTGAAGGGATCATCTTCTGGGTGACAGGAAGGCCACCACTACAGTCAACAGTTCCCTAGCCCTAGCCCTAACCCTAACCCGACCCCTAACCCTAGCCCTAACCCGACCCCTAACCCTAACCCTACCCCTAACCTTAACCCGACCCCTACCCCTACCCCTAACCCTAGCCCTAGCCCTAACCCTACCCCTAACCTTAACCCGACCCCTAACCCTAGCCCTAGCCCTAACCCTAACCCCAACCCTACCCCTGCCCCTAACCCTACCCCTAGCCCTAACTCTACCCCTACCCCTAACCCTAACCCGACCCCTAACCCTAACCCCAACCCTACCCCTACCCCTACCCCTAACCCCAACCCTACCCCTGCCCCTAACCCTAACCCCAACCCTACCCCTAGCCCTAACCCCAACCCTAACCCCAACCCTACCCCTAACCCTAACCCTACCCCTACCCCTACCCCTACCCCTACCCCTACCCCTAACCCTACCCCTACCCCTAACCCCAACCCTAACCCTAACCCTAACCCTACCCCTAACCCTAACCCTAGCCCTTAGGGTGACAGGAAGGCTAGAGGAAGGATCATCTAGCTCGTCGTAACCTCCATTTCTCTTTATAGTCCCAGTGCTCCCCTTCTACCTCCCCATAGGGACAGCTAACTCACACACATTAGGGGGGAGGGGAGGGGAGGAGGCAATAAACTTCTAAAAACACACGACATACACACCCACGATCCTGTTTAGGAGGTTATGAACCCCTGTCTCGATCTCGTTAGCTGGTCAAGTCACTGGAGGGAAACAATAACAGGTTGGTGTGCTGAGTTTTCCCCACCCTATAGACAGTGTAGTGTTAACCCCCCTATAGACAGTGTAGTGTTAACCCCCCTATAGACAGTGTAGTGTTAACCCACCTATAGACAGTGTAGTGTTAACCCCCTATAGACAGTGTAGTGTTAACCCCCCTATAGACAGTGTAGTGTTAACCCCCCTATAGACAGTGTAGTGTTAACCCCCCTATAGACAGTGTAGTGTTAACCCCCCTATAGACAGTGTAGTGTTAACCCCCCTATAGACAGTGTAGTGTTAACCCCCCTATAGACAGTGTAGTGTTATTAACCCCCCTATAGAGAGTGTAGTGTTAACCCCCCTATAGACAGTGTAGTGTTAACCCCCCTATAGACAGTGTAGTGTTAACCCCCCTATAGACAGTGTAGTGTTTACCCCCCTATAGACAGTGTAGTGTTTACCCCCCTATAGACAGTGTAGTGTTAACCATCCTATAGACAGTGTAGTGTTAACCCCCCTATAGACAGTGTAGTGTTAACCCCCTATAGACAGTGTAGTGTTAACCCCCCTACAGAGAGTGTAGTGTTTACCCCCCTACAGACAGTGTAGTGTTAACCCCCCTATAGACAGTGTAGTGTTAACCCGCCTATAGAAAGTGTAGTGTTAACCCCCCTATAGACAGTGTAGTGTTAACCCCCCTATAGAAAGTGTAGTGTTAACCCCCCTATAGACAGTGTAGTGTTAACCATCCTATAGACAGTGTAGTGTTAACCCCTATAGACAGTGTAGTGTTAACCCCCCTATAGACAGTGTAGTGTTAACCCCCCTATAGACAGTGTAGTGTTAACCCCCCTATAGACAGTGTAGTGTTAACCCCCCTATAGACAGTGTAGTATTAACCCCCCTATAGACAGTGTAGTGTTAACCCCCCTATAGACAGTGTAGTGTTAACCATCCTATAGACAGTGTAGTGTTAACCCCTATAGACAGTGTAGTGTTAACCCCCCTATAGACAGTGTAGTGTTAACTACCAAATAGACAGTGTAGTGTTAACTACCATATAGACAGCGTAGTGTTAACCCCCCTATAGACAGTGTAGTGTTAACCCCCCTATAGACAGTGTAGTGTTATTAACACCCCTATAGACAGTGTAGTGTTTACCCCCCTATAGACAGTGTAGTGTTTACCCCCCTATAGACAGTGTAGTGTTAACCCCCCTATAGACAGTGTAGTGTTAACCATCCTGTAGACAGTGTAGTGTTAACCCCCCTATAGACAGTGTAGTGTTAACCCACCTATAGACAGTGTAGTGTTAACCCCCCTATAGACAGTGTAGTGTTAACCCCCCTATAGACAGTGTAGTGTTAACTACCATATAGACAGTGTAGTGTTAACTACCATATAGACAGCGTAGTGTTAACCCCCCTATAGACAGTGTAGTGTTAACCCCCCTATAGACAGTGTAGTGTTATTAACACCCCTATAGACAGTGTAGTGTTTACCCCCCTATAGACAGTGTAGTGTTTACCCCCCTATAGACAGTGTAGTGTTAACCCCCCTATAGACAGTGTAGTGTTAACCATCCTGTAGACAGTGTAGTGTTAACCCCCCTATAGACAGTGTAGTGTTAACCCACCTATAGACAGTGTAGTGTTAACCCCCCTATAGACAGTGTAGTGTTAACCCCCTATAGACAGTGTAGTGTTAACCCCCCTATAGACAGTGTAGTGTTAACCCCCCTATAGACAGTGTAGTGTTATTAACCCCCCTATAGACAGTGTAGTGTTAACCCCCCTATAGACAGTGTAGTGTTAACCCCCCTATAGACAGTGTAGTGTTTACCCCCCTATAGACAGTGTAGTGTTTACCCCCTATAGACAGTGTAGTGTTAACCCCCCTATAGACAGTGTAGTGTTAACCCCCTATAGACAGTGTAGTGTTAACCCCCCTTTAGACAGTGTAGTGTTTACCCCCCTACAGACAGTGTAGTGTTAACCCCCCTATAGACAGTGTAGTGTTAACCCCCCTATAGACAGTGTAGTGTTAACCACCCTATAGACAGTGTAGTGTTAACCCCCCTATAGACAGTGTAGTGTTGACCATCCTGTAGACAGTGTAGTGTTAACCCCCCTATAGACAGTGTAGTGTTAACCCCCCTATAGACAGTGTAGTGTTTACCCCCCTACAGACAGTGTAGTGTTAACCCCCCTATAGACAGTGTAGTGTTAACCCCCCTATAGACAGTGTAGTGTTAACCCCCCTATAGACAGTGTTTTGTTAACCATCCTGTAGACAGTGTAGTGTTAACCCCCCTATAGACAGTGTAGTGTTAACCCCCCTATAGACAGTGTAGTGTTTACCCCCCTGTAGACAGTGTAGTGTTTACCCCCATATAGACAGTGTAGTGTTAACCCCCCTATAGACAGTGTAGTGTTAACCCCCCTATAGACAGTGTAGTGTTAACCCCCCTATAGACAGTGTAGTGTTAACCCCCCTATAGACAGTGTAGTGTTAACCCCCCTATAGACAGTGTAGTGTTATTAACCCCCCTATAGAGAGTGTAGTGTTAACCCCCCTATAGACAGTGTAGTGTTAACCCCTCTATAGACAGTGTAGTGTTAACCCCCCTATAGACAGTGTAGTGTTTACCCCCCTATAGACAGTGTAGTGTTTACCCCCCTATAGACAGTGTAGTGTTAACCATCCTATAGACAGTGTAGTGTTAACCCCCCTATAGACAGTGTAGTGTTAACCCCCTATAGACAGTGTAGTGTTAACCCCCCTATAGAGAGTGTAGTGTTTACCCCCCTACAGACAGTGTAGTGTTAACCCCCCTATAGACAGTGTAGTGTTAACCCGCCTATAGAAAGTGTAGTGTTAACCCCCCTATAGACAGTGTAGTGTTAACCCCCCTATAGACAGTGTAGTGTTAACCCCCCTATAGACAGTGTAGTGTTAACCATCCTATAGACAGTGTAGTGTTAACCCCTATAGACAGTGTAGTGTTAACCCCCTATAGACAGTGTAGTGTTAACCCCCCTTTAGACAGTGTAGTGTTTACCCCCCTACAGACAGTGTAGTGTTAACCCCCCTATAGACAGTGTAGTGTTAACCCCCCTATAGACAGTGTAGTGTTAACCACCCTATAGACAGTGTAGTGTTAACCCCCCTATAGACAGTGTAGTGTTGACCATCCTGTAGACAGTGTAGTGTTAACCCCCCTATAGACAGTGTAGTGTTAACCCCCCTATAGACAGTGTAGTGTTTACCCCTCTACAGACAGTGTAGTGTTAACCCCCCTATAGACAGTGTAGTGTTAACCCCCCTATAGACAGTGTAGTGTTAACCCCCCTATAGACAGTGTTTTGTTAACCATCCTGTAGACAGTGTAGTGTTAACCCCCCTATAGACAGTGTAGTGTTAACCCCCCTATAGACAGTGTAGTGTTTACCCCCCTGTAGACAGTGTAGTGTTTACCCCCCTATAGACAGTGTAGTGTTAACCCCCCTATAGACAGTGTAGTGTTAACCC
This sequence comes from Salmo salar, assembly GCF_965601325.2. Lineage (NCBI taxonomy): Eukaryota > Metazoa > Chordata > Actinopteri > Salmoniformes > Salmonidae > Salmo > Salmo salar. The sequence goes on along the minus strand of NC_138308.1, from coordinate 95,300,021 downwards.
CCCTATAGACAGTGTAGTGTTAACCCCCCTATAGACAGTGTAGTGTTAACCCCCCTATAGACAGTGTAGTGTTAACCCCCCTATAGACAGTGTAGTGTTATTAACCCCCCTATAGAGAGTGTAGTGTTAACCCCCCTATAGACAGTGTAGTGTTAACCCCCCTATAGACAGTGTAGTGTTAACCCCCCTATAGACAGTGTAGTGTTTACCCCCCTATAGACAGTGTAGTGTTTACCCCCCTATAGACAGTGTAGTGTTAACCATCCTATAGACAGTGTAGTGTTAACCCCCCTATAGACAGTGTAGTGTTAACCCCCTATAGACAGTGTAGTGTTAACCCCCCTATAGAGAGTGTAGTGTTTACCCCCCTACAGACAGTGTAGTGTTAACCCCCCTATAGACAGTGTAGTGTTAACCCGCCTATAGAAAGTGTAGTGTTAACCCCCCTATAGACAGTGTAGTGTTAACCCCCCTATAGACAGTGTAGTGTTAACCCCCCTATAGACAGTGTAGTGTTAACCATCCTATAGACAGTGTAGTGTTAACCCCTATAGACAGTGTAGTGTTAACCCCCCTATAGACAGTGTAGTATTAACCCCCCTATAGACAGTGTAGTGTTAACCCCCCTATAGACAGTGTAGTGTTAACCATCCTATAGACAGTGTAGTGTTAACCCCTATAGACAGTGTAGTGTTAACCCCCCTATAGACAGTGTAGTGTTAACTACCATATAGACAGTGTAGTGTTAACTACCATATAGACAGCGTAGTGTTAACCCCCCTATAGACAGTGTAGTGTTAACCCCCCTATAGACAGTGTAGTGTTATTAACACCCCTATAGACAGTGTAGTGTTTACCCCCCTATAGACAGTGTAGTGTTAACCATCCTGTAGACAGTGTAGTGTTAACCCCCCTATAGACAGTGTTGTGTTAACCCCCCTATAGACAATGTAGTGTTTACCCCCCTATAGACAGTGTAGTGTTAACCATCCTGTAGACAGTGTAGTGTTAACCCCCCTATAGACAGTGTTGTGTTAACCCCCCTATAGACAATGTAGTGTTTACCCCCCTATAGACAGTGTAGTGTTAACCATCCTGTAGACAGTGTAGTGTTAACCCCCCTATAGACAGTGTTGTGTTAACCCCCCTATAGACAATGTAGTGTTTACCCCCCTATAGACAGTGTAGTGTTAACCATCCTGTAGACAGTGTAGTGTTAACCCCCCTATAGACAGTGTAGTGTTAACCCCCCTATAGACAGTGTAGTGTTTACCCCCCTACAAACAGTTTAGTGTTAACCCCCCTATAGACAGTGTAGTGTTAACCCCCCTATAGACAGTGTAGTGTTAACCCCCCTATAGACAGTGTTTTGTTAACCATCCTGTAGACAGTGTAGTGTTAACCCCCCTATAGACGTGTAGTGTTAACCCCCCTATAGACAGTGTAGTGTTTACCCCCCTGTAGACAGTGTAGTGTTTACCCACCTATAGACAGTGTAGTGTTAACTCCCTGTAGACAGTGTAGTGTTTACCCCCCTATAGACAGTGTAGTGTTAACCCCCCTATAGACAGTGTAGTGTTTACCCCCCTATAGACAGTGTAGTGTTTACCCCCCTATAGACAGTGTAGTGTTAACCATCCTATAGACAGTGTAGTCTTAACCCCCCTATAGACAGTGTAGTGTTTACCCCCCTATAGACAGTGTAGTGTTAACCCCCCTATAGACAGTGTAGTGTTAACCCCCCTATAGATAGTGTAGTGTTATTAACCCCCCTATAGACAGTGTAGTGTTATTAACCCCCCTGTAGACCGTGAAGTGTTAACCCCCTTATAGACACTGTAGTGTTAACCATCCTGTAGACAGTGTAGTGTTAACCCCCCTATAGACAGTGTTGTGTTAACCCCCCTATAGACAGTGTAGTGTTTACCCCCCTATAGACAGTTTAGTGTTATTAACCCCCCTATAGACAGTGTAGTGTTAACCCCCTATAGACAGTGTAGTGTTAACCCCCCTATAGACAGTGTAGTGTTAACCCCCCTATAGACAGTGTAGTGTTAACCCCCCTATAGACATTGTAGTGTTAACCCCCCTATAGACAGTGTAGTGTTAACCCCCCTATAGACAGTGTAGTGTTTACCCCCCTATAGACAGTGTAGTGTTTACCCCCCTATAGACAGTGTAGTGTAAACCATCCTATAGACAGTGTAGTGTTAACCCCCCTATAGACAGTGTAGTGTTATTAACTCCCCTATAGACAGTGTAGTGTAATTAACCCCCTATAGACAGTGTAGTGTTAACCCCCTATAGACAGTGTAGTGTTATTAACCCCCCTATAGACAGCGTAGTGTTAACCCCCCTATAGACAGTGTAGTGTTAACCCCCCTATAGACAGTGTAGTGTTAACCCCCCTATAGACAGTGTAGTGTTAACCCCCCTATAGACAGTGTAGTGTTAACCCCCCTATAGAAAGTGTAGTGTTATTAACCCCCCTATAGACAGTGTAGTGTTAACCCCCCCTATAGACAGTGTAGTGTTAACCCCCCTATAGACAGTGTAGTGTTAACCCCCCTATAGACAGTGTATTGTTAACCCCCCTATAGACAGTGTAGTGTTAACCCCCCTATAGACAGTGTAGTGTTAACCATCCTATAGACAGTGTAGTGTTAACCCCCCTATAGACAGTGTAGTGTTAACCCACCTATAGACAGTGTAGTGTTAACTCCCTATAGACAGTGTAGTGTTAACCCCTCTATAGACAGTGTAGTGTTAACCCCCTATAGACAGTGTAGTGTTAACCCCCCTATAGACAGTGTAGTGTTAACCCCCCTATAGACAGTGTAGTGTTAACCCCCCTATAGACAGTGTAGTGTTAACCCCCCTATAGACAGTGTAGTGTTTACCCCCCTATAGACAGTGTAATGTTAACCCCCCTATAGACAGTGGAGTGTTAACCCCCCTATAGACAGTGTCGTGTTAACCCCCCTATAGACAGTGTAGTGTTAACCCCCCTATAGACAGTGTAGTGTTTACCCCCCTATAGACAGTGTAGTGTTTACCCCCCTATAGACAGTGTAGTGTTAACCATCCTATAGACAGTGTAGTGTTAACCCCCCTATAGACAGTGTAGTGTTAACCCCCCTATAGACAGTGTTTTGTTAACCATCCTGTAGACAGTGTAGTGTTAACCCCCCTATAGACAGTGTAGTGTTAACCCCCCTATAGACAGTGTAGTGTTTACCCCCCTGTAGACAGTGTAGTGTTTACCCCCCTATAGTCAGTGTAGTGTTAACCCCCCTATAGACAGTGTAGTGTTTACCCCCCTATAGACAGTGTAGTGTTTACCCCCCTATAGACAGTGTAGTGTTAACCATCCTATAGACAGTGTAGTCTTAACCCCCCTATAGACAGTGTAGTGTTTACCCCCCTATAGACAGTGTAGTGTTAACCCCCCTATAGACAGTGTAGTGTTAACCCCCCTATAGATAGTGTAGTGTTATTAACCCCCCTATAGACAGTGTAGTGTTATTAACCCCCCTATAGACCGTGAAGTGTTAACCCCCTTATAGACACTGTAGTGTTAACCATCCTGTAGACAGTGTAGTGTTAACCCCCCTATAGACAGTGTTGTGTTAACCCCCCTATAGACAGTGTAGTGTTTACCCCCCTATAGACAGTTTAGTGTTATTAACCCCCCTATAGACAGTGTAGTGTTAACCCCCTATAGACAGTGTAGTGTTAACCCCCCTATAGACAGTGTAGTGTTAACCCCCCTATAGACAGTGTAGTGTTAACCCCCCTATAGACATTGTAGTGTTAACCCCCCTATAGACAGTGTAGTGTTAACCCCCCTATAGACAGTGTAGTGTTTACCCCCCTATAGACAGTGTAGTGTTTACCCCCCTATAGACAGTGTAGTGTTAACCATCCTATAGACAGTGTAGTGTTAACCCCCCTATAGACAGTGTAGTGTTATTAACTCCCCTATAGACAGTGTAGTGTTATTAACCCCCTATAGACAGTGTAGTGTTAACCCCCTATAGACAGTGTAGTGTTATTAACCCCCCTATAGACAGCGTAGTGTTAACCCCCCTATAGACAGTGTAGTGTTAACCCCCCTATAGACAGTGTAGTGTTAACCCCCCTATAGACAGTGTAGTGTTAACCCCCCTATAGACAGTGTAGTGTTAACCCCCCTATAGAAAGTGTAGTGTTATTAACCCCCCTATAGACAGTGTAGTGTTAACCCCCCCTATAGACAGTGTAGTGTTAACCCCCCTATAGACAGTGTAGTGTTAACCCCCCTATAGACAGTGTAGTGTTAACCCCCCTATAGACAGTGTAGTGTTAACCCCCTATAGACAGTGTAGTGTTAACCATCCTATAGACAGTGTAGTGTTAACCCCCCTATAGACAGTGTAGTGTTAACCCACCTATAGACAGTGTAGTGTTAACTCCCTATAGACAGTGTAGTGTTAACCCCTCTATAGACAGTGTAGTGTTAACCCCCTATAGACAGTGTAGTGTTAACCCCCCTATAGACAGTGTAGTGTTAACCCCCCTATAGACAGTGTAGTGTTAACCCCCCTATAGACAGTGTAGTGTTAACCCCCCTATAGACAGTGTAGTGTTTACCCCCCTATAGACAGTGTAATGTTAACCCCCCTATAGACAGTGGAGTGTTAACCCCCCTATAGACAGTGTCGTGTTAACCCCCCTATAGACAGTGTAGTGTTAACCCCCCTATAGACAGTGTAGTGTTTACCCCCCTATAGACAGTGTAGTGTTTACCCCCCTATAGACAGTGTAGTGTTAACCATCCTATAGACAGTGTAGTGTTAACCCCCTATAGACAGTGTAGTGTTAACCCCCTATAGACAGTGTAGTATTATTAACCCCCCTATAGACAGTGTAGTGTTTACCCCCCTATAGACAGTGTAGTGTTAACCATCCTATAGACAGTGTAGTGTTAACCCCCCTATAGACAGTGTAGTGTTATTAACTCCCCTATAGACAGTGTAGTGTTATTAACCCCCCTATAGACAGTGTAGTGTTAACCCCCCTATAGACAGTGTAGTGTTAACCCCCTATAGACAGTGTAGTGTTAACCCCCCTATAGACAGTGTAGTGTTAACCCCCCTATAGACAGTGTAGTGTTAACCCCCCTATAGACAGTGTAGTGTTATTAACCCCCCTATAGACAGTGTAGTGTTAACCCCCCCTATAGACAGTGTAGTGTTAACCCCCCTATAGACATTGTAGTGTTAACTCCCCTATAGACAGTGTAGTGTTAACCATCATATAGACAGTGTAGTGTTAACCCCCCTATAGACAGTGTAGTGTTAACCCCCTATAGACAGTGTAGTGTTAACCCCCCTATAGACAGTGTAGTGTTTACCCCCCTATAGACAGTGTAGTGTTAACCCCCCTATAGACAGTGTAGTGTTAACCCCCCTATAGACAGTGTAGTGTTATTAACCCCCCTATAGACAGTGTAGTGTTATTAACCCCCCTATAGACCGTGTAGTGTTAACCCCCCTATAGACAGTGTAGTGTTAACCATCCTGTAGACAGTGTAGTGTTAACCCCCCTATAGACAGTGTAGTGTTAACCCCCCTATAGACAGTGTAGTGTTTACCCCCCTATAGACAGTGTAGTGTTATTAACCTCCCTATAGACAGTGTAGTGTTAACCCCCTATAGACAGTGTAGTGTTAACCCCCTATAGACAGTGTAGTGTTAACCCCCCTATAGACAGTGTAGTGTTAACCCCCCTATAGACCGTGTAGTGTTAACCCCCCTATAGACAGTGTAGTGTTAACCATCCTGTAGACAGTGTAGTGTTAACCCCCCTATAGACAGTGTAGTGTTAACCCCCCTATAGACAGTGTAGTGTTAACCATCCTATAGACAGTGTAGTGTTAACCCCCCTATAGACAGTGTAGTGTTATTAACTCCCCTATAGACAGTGTAGTGTAATTAACCCCCTATAGACAGTGTAGTGTTAACCCCCTATAGACAGTGTAGTGTTATTAACCCCCCTATAGACAGCGTAGTGTTAACCCCCCTATAGACAGTGTAGTGTTAACCCCCCTATAGACAGTGTAGTGTTAACCCCCCTATAGACAGTGTAGTGTTAACCCCCCTATAGACAGTGTAGTGTTAACCCCCCTATAGAAAGTGTAGTGTTATTAACCCCCCTATAGACAGTGTAGTGTTAACCCCCCCTATAGACAGTGTAGTGTTAACCCCCCTATAGACAGTGTAGTGTTAACCCCCCTATAGACAGTGTAGTGTTAACCCCCCTATAGACAGTGTAGTGTTAACCCCCCTATAGACAGTGTAGTGTTAACCATCCTATAGACAGTGTAGTGTTAACCCCCCTATAGACAGTGTAGTGTTAACCCACCTATAGACAGTGTAGTGTTAACTCCCTATAGACAGTGTAGTGTTAACCCCTCTATAGACAGTGTAGTGTTAACCCCCTATAGACAGTGTAGTGTTAACTCCCCTATAGACAGTGTAGTGTTAACCCCCCTATAGACAGTGTAGTGTTAACCCCCCTATAGACAGTGTAGTGTTAACCCCCCTATAGACAGTGTAGTGTTTACCCCCCTATAGACAGTGTAATGTTAACCCCCCTATAGACAGTGGAGTGTTAACCCCCCTATAGACAGTGTCGTGTTAACCCCCCTATAGACAGTGTCGTGTTAACCCCCCTATAGACAGTGTAGTGTTTACCCCCCTATAGACAGTGTAGTGTTTACCCCCCTATAGACAGTGTAGTGTTAACCATCCTATAGACAGTGTAGGGTTAACCCCCCTATAGACAGTGTAGTGTTAACCCCCCTATAGACAGTGTTTTGTTAACCATCCTGTAGACAGTGTAGTGTTAACCCCCCTATAGACAGTGTAGTGTTGTTAACCCCCCTATAGACAGTGTAGTGTTATTAACCCCCCTATAGACCGTGAAGTGTTAACCCCCTTATAGACACTGTAGTGTTAACCATCCTGTAGACAGTGTAGTGTTAACCCCCCTATAGACAGTGTTGTGTTAACCCCCCTATAGACAGTGTAGTGTTTACCCCCCTATAGACAGTTTAGTGTTATTAACCCCCCTATAGACAGTGTAGTGTTAACCCCCTATAGACAGTGTAGTGTTAACCCCCCTATAGACAGTGTAGTGTTAACCCCCCTATAGACAGTGTAGTGTTAACCCCCCTATAGACATTGTAGTGTTAACCCCCCTATAGACAGTGTAGTGTTAACCCCCCTATAGACAGTGTAGTGTTTACCCCCCTATAGACAGTGTAGTGTTTACCCCCCTATAGACAGTGTAGTGTTAACCATCCTATAGACAGTGTAGTGTTAACCCCCCTATAGACAGTGTAGTGTTATTAACTCCCCTATAGACAGTGTAGTGTTATTAACCCCCTATAGACAGTGTAGTGTTAACCCCCTATAGACAGTGTAGTGTTATTAACCCCCCTATAGACAGCGTAGTGTTAACCCCCCTATAGACAGTGTAGTGTTAACCCCCCTATAGACAGTGTAGTGTTAACCCCCCTATAGACAGTGTAGTGTTAACCCCCCTATAGACAGTGTAGTGTTAACCCCCCTATAGACAGTGTAGTGTTAACCCCCCTATAGACAGTGTAGTGTTAACCCACCTATAGACAGTGTAGTGTTAACTCCCTATAGACAGTGTAGTGTTAACCCCTCTATAGACAGTGTAGTGTTAACCCCCTATAGACAGTGTAGTGTTAACCCCCCTATAGACAGTGTAGTGTTAACCCCCCTATAGACAGTGTAGTGTTAACCCCCCTATAGACAGTGTAGTGTTAACCCCCCTATAGACAGTGTAGTGTTTACCCCCCTATAGACAGTGTAATGTTAACCCCCCTATAGACAGTGGAGTGTTAACCCCCCTATAGACAGTGTCGTGTTAACCCCCCTATAGACAGTGTAGTGTTAACCCCCCTATAGACAGTGTAGTGTTTACCCCCCTATAGACAGTGTAGTGTTTACCCCCCTATAGACAGTGTAGTGTTAACCATCCTATAGACAGTGTAGTGTTAACCCCCCTATAGACAGTGTAGTGTTAACCCCCCTATAGACAGTGTAGTGTTAACCCCCCTATAGACAGTGTAGTGTTAACCCCCCTATAGACAGTGTTTTGTTAACCATCCTGTAGACAGTGTAGTGTTAACCCCCCTATAGACAGTGTAGTGTTTACCCCCCTGTAGACAGTGTAGTGTTTACCCCCCTATAGACAGTGTAGTGTTAACCCCCCTATAGACAGTGTAGTGTTTACCCCCCTATAGACAGTGTAGTGTTTACCCCCCTATAGACAGTGTAGTGTTAACCATCCTATAGACAGTGTAGTCTTAACCCCCCTATAGACAGTGTTTTGTTAACCATCCTGTAGACAGTGTAGTGTTAACCCCCCTATAGACAGTGTAGTGTTAACCCCCCTATAGACAGTGTAGTGTTTACCCCCCTGTAGACAGTGTAGTGTTAACCCCCCTATAGAAAGTGTAGTGTTATTAACCCCCCTATAGACAGTGTAGTGTTAACCCCCCCTATAGACAGTGTAGTGTTAACCCCCCTATAGACAGTGTAGTGTTAACCCCCCTATAGACAGTGTATTGTTAACCCCCCTATAGACAGTGTAGTGTTAACCCCCCTATAGACAGTGTAGTGTTAACCATCCTATAGACAGTGTAGTGTTAACCCCCCTATAGACAGTGTAGTGTTAACCCACCTATAGACAGTGTAGTGTTAACTCCCTATAGACAGTGTAGTGTTAACCCCTCTATAGACAGTGTAGTGTTAACCCCCTATAGACAGTGTAGTGTTAACCCCCCTATAGACAGTGTAGTGTTAACCCCCCTATAGACAGTGTAGTGTTAACCCCCCTATAGACAGTGTAGTGTTAACCCCCCTATAGACAGTGTAGTGTTTACCCCCCTATAGACAGTGTAATGTTAACCCCCCTATAGACAGTGGAGTGTTAACCCCCCTATAGACAGTGTCGTGTTAACCCCCCTATAGACAGTGTAGTGTTAACCCCCCTATAGACAGTGTAGTGTTTACCCCCCTATAGACAGTGTAGTGTTTACCCCCCTATAGACAGTGTAGTGTTAACCATCCTATAGACAGTGTAGTGTTAACCCCCCTATAGACAGTGTAGTGTTAACCCCCCTATAGACAGTGTTTTGTTAACCATCCTGTAGACAGTGTAGTGTTAACCCCCCTATAGACAGTGTAGTGTTAACCCCCCTATAGACAGTGTAGTGTTTACCCCCCTGTAGACAGTGTAGTGTTTACCCCCCTATAGTCAGTGTAGTGTTAACCCCCCTATAGACAGTGTAGTGTTTACCCCCCTATAGACAGTGTAGTGTTTACCCCCCTATAGACAGTGTAGTGTTAACCATCCTATAGACAGTGTAGTCTTAACCCCCCTATAGACAGTGTAGTGTTTACCCCCCTATAGACAGTGTAGTGTTAACCCCCCTATAGACAGTGTAGTGTTAACCCCCCTATAGATAGTGTAGTGTTATTAACCCCCCTATAGACAGTGTAGTGTTATTAACCCCCCTATAGACCGTGAAGTGTTAACCCCCTTATAGACACTGTAGTGTTAACCATCCTGTAGACAGTGTAGTGTTAACCCCCCTATAGACAGTGTTGTGTTAACCCCCCTATAGACAGTGTAGTGTTTACCCCCCTATAGACAGTTTAGTGTTATTAACCCCCCTATAGACAGTGTAGTGTTAACCCCCTATAGACAGTGTAGTGTTAACCCCCCTATAGACAGTGTAGTGTTAACCCCCCTATAGACAGTGTAGTGTTAACCCCCCTATAGACATTGTAGTGTTAACCCCCCTATAGACAGTGTAGTGTTAACCCCCCTATAGACAGTGTAGTGTTTACCCCCCTATAGACAGTGTAGTGTTTACCCCCCTATAGACAGTGTAGTGTTAACCATCCTATAGACAGTGTAGTGTTAACCCCCCTATAGACAGTGTAGTGTTATTAACTCCCCTATAGACAGTGTAGTGTTATTAACCCCCTATAGACAGTGTAGTGTTAACCCCCTATAGACAGTGTAGTGTTATTAACCCCCCTATAGACAGCGTAGTGTTAACCCCCCTATAGACAGTGTAGTGTTAACCCCCCTATAGACAGTGTAGTGTTAACCCCCCTATAGACAGTGTAGTGTTAACCCCCCTATAGACAGTGTAGTGTTAACCCCCCTATAGAAAGTGTAGTGTTATTAACCCCCCTATAGACAGTGTAGTGTTAACCCCCCCTATAGACAGTGTAGTGTTAACCCCCCTATAGACAGTGTAGTGTTAACCCCCCTATAGACAGTGTAGTGTTAACCCCCCTATAGACAGTGTAGTGTTAACCCCCTATAGACAGTGTAGTGTTAACCATCCTATAGACAGTGTAGTGTTAACCCCCCTATAGACAGTGTAGTGTTAACCCACCTATAGACAGTGTAGTGTTAACTCCCTATAGACAGTGTAGTGTTAACCCCTCTATAGACAGTGTAGTGTTAACCCCCTATAGACAGTGTAGTGTTAACCCCCCTATAGACAGTGTAGTGTTAACCCCCCTATAGACAGTGTAGTGTTAACCCCCCTATAGACAGTGTAGTGTTAACCCCCCTATAGACAGTGTAGTGTTTACCCCCCTATAGACAGTGTAATGTTAACCCCCCTATAGACAGTGGAGTGTTAACCCCCCTATAGACAGTGTCGTGTTAACCCCCCTATAGACAGTGTAGTGTTAACCCCCCTATAGACAGTGTAGTGTTTACCCCCCTATAGACAGTGTAGTGTTTACCCCCCTATAGACAGTGTAGTGTTAACCATCCTATAGACAGTGTAGTGTTAACCCCCTATAGACAGTGTAGTGTTAACCCCCTATAGACAGTGTAGTATTATTAACCCCCCTATAGACAGTGTAGTGTTTACCCCCCTATAGACAGTGTAGTGTTAACCATCCTATAGACAGTGTAGTGTTAACCCCCCTATAGACAGTGTAGTGTTATTAACTCCCCTATAGACAGTGTAGTGTTATTAACCCCCCTATAGACAGTGTAGTGTTAACCCCCCTATAGACAGTGTAGTGTTAACCCCCTATAGACAGTGTAGTGTTAACCCCCCTATAGACAGTGTAGTGTTAACCCCCCTATAGACAGTGTAGTGTTAACCCCCCTATAGACAGTGTAGTGTTATTAACCCCCCTATAGACAGTGTAGTGTTAACCCCCCCTATAGACAGTGTAGTGTTAACCCCCCTATAGACATTGTAGTGTTAACTCCCCTATAGACAGTGTAGTGTTAACCATCATATAGACAGTGTAGTGTTAACCCCCCTATAGACAGTGTAGTGTTAACCCCCTATAGACAGTGTAGTGTTAACCCCCCTATAGACAGTGTAGTGTTTACCCCCCTATAGACAGTGTAGTGTTAACCCCCCTATAGACAGTGTAGTGTTAACCCCCCTATAGACAGTGTAGTGTTATTAACCCCCCTATAGACAGTGTAGTGTTATTAACCCCCCTATAGACCGTGTAGTGTTAACCCCCCTATAGACAGTGTAGTGTTAACCATCCTGTAGACAGTGTAGTGTTAACCCCCCTATAGACAGTGTAGTGTTAACCCCCCTATAGACAGTGTAGTGTTTACCCCCCTATAGACAGTGTAGTGTTATTAACCTCCCTATAGACAGTGTAGTGTTAACCCCCTATAGACAGTGTAGTGTTAACCCCCTATAGACAGTGTAGTGTTAACCCCCCTATAGACAGTGTAGTGTTAACCCCCCTATAGACCGTGTAGTGTTAACCCCCCTATAGACAGTGTAGTGTTAACCATCCTGTAGACAGTGTAGTGTTAACCCCCCTATAGACAGTGTAGTGTTAACCCCCCTATAGACAGTGTAGTGTTAACCATCCTATAGACAGTGTAGTGTTAACCCCCCTATAGACAGTGTAGTGTTATTAACTCCCCTATAGACAGTGTAGTGTAATTAACCCCCTATAGACAGTGTAGTGTTAACCCCCTATAGACAGTGTAGTGTTATTAACCCCCCTATAGACAGCGTAGTGTTAACCCCCCTATAGACAGTGTAGTGTTAACCCCCCTATAGACAGTGTAGTGTTAACCCCCCTATAGACAGTGTAGTGTTAACCCCCCTATAGACAGTGTAGTGTTAACCCCCCTATAGAAAGTGTAGTGTTATTAACCCCCCTATAGACAGTGTAGTGTTAACCCCCCCTATAGACAGTGTAGTGTTAACCCCCCTATAGACAGTGTAGTGTTAACCCCCCTATAGACAGTGTAGTGTTAACCCCCCTATAGACAGTGTAGTGTTAACCCCCCTATAGACAGTGTAGTGTTAACCATCCTATAGACAGTGTAGTGTTAACCCCCCTATAGACAGTGTAGTGTTAACCCACCTATAGACAGTGTAGTGTTAACTCCCTATAGACAGTGTAGTGTTAACCCCTCTATAGACAGTGTAGTGTTAACCCCCTATAGACAGTGTAGTGTTAACTCCCCTATAGACAGTGTAGTGTTAACCCCCCTATAGACAGTGTAGTGTTAACCCCCCTATAGACAGTGTAGTGTTAACCCCCCTATAGACAGTGTAGTGTTTACCCCCCTATAGACAGTGTAATGTTAACCCCCCTATAGACAGTGGAGTGTTAACCCCCCTATAGACAGTGTCGTGTTAACCCCCCTATAGACAGTGTCGTGTTAACCCCCCTATAGACAGTGTAGTGTTTACCCCCCTATAGACAGTGTAGTGTTTACCCCCCTATAGACAGTGTAGTGTTAACCATCCTATAGACAGTGTAGGGTTAACCCCCCTATAGACAGTGTAGTGTTAACCCCCCTATAGACAGTGTTTTGTTAACCATCCTGTAGACAGTGTAGTGTTAACCCCCCTATAGACAGTGTAGTGTTGTTAACCCCCCTATAGACAGTGTAGTGTTATTAACCCCCCTATAGACCGTGAAGTGTTAACCCCCTTATAGACACTGTAGTGTTAACCATCCTGTAGACAGTGTAGTGTTAACCCCCCTATAGACAGTGTTGTGTTAACCCCCCTATAGACAGTGTAGTGTTTACCCCCCTATAGACAGTTTAGTGTTATTAACCCCCCTATAGACAGTGTAGTGTTAACCCCCTATAGACAGTGTAGTGTTAACCCCCCTATAGACAGTGTAGTGTTAACCCCCCTATAGACAGTGTAGTGTTAACCCCCCTATAGACATTGTAGTGTTAACCCCCCTATAGACAGTGTAGTGTTAACCCCCCTATAGACAGTGTAGTGTTTACCCCCCTATAGACAGTGTAGTGTTTACCCCCCTATAGACAGTGTAGTGTTAACCATCCTATAGACAGTGTAGTGTTAACCCCCCTATAGACAGTGTAGTGTTATTAACTCCCCTATAGACAGTGTAGTGTTATTAACCCCCTATAGACAGTGTAGTGTTAACCCCCTATAGACAGTGTAGTGTTATTAACCCCCCTATAGACAGCGTAGTGTTAACCCCCCTATAGACAGTGTAGTGTTAACCCCCCTATAGACAGTGTAGTGTTAACCCCCCTATAGACAGTGTAGTGTTAACCCCCCTATAGACAGTGTAGTGTTAACCCCCCTATAGACAGTGTAGTGTTAACCCCCCTATAGACAGTGTAGTGTTAACCCACCTATAGACAGTGTAGTGTTAACTCCCTATAGACAGTGTAGTGTTAACCCCTCTATAGACAGTGTAGTGTTAACCCCCTATAGACAGTGTAGTGTTAACCCCCCTATAGACAGTGTAGTGTTAACCCCCCTATAGACAGTGTAGTGTTAACCCCCCTATAGACAGTGTAGTGTTAACCCCCCTATAGACAGTGTAGTGTTTACCCCCCTATAGACAGTGTAATGTTAACCCCCCTATAGACAGTGGAGTGTTAACCCCCCTATAGACAGTGTCGTGTTAACCCCCCTATAGACAGTGTAGTGTTAACCCCCCTATAGACAGTGTAGTGTTTACCCCCCTATAGACAGTGTAGTGTTTACCCCCCTATAGACAGTGTAGTGTTAACCATCCTATAGACAGTGTAGTGTTAACCCCCCTATAGACAGTGTAGTGTTAACCCCCCTATAGACAGTGTAGTGTTAACCCCCCTATAGACAGTGTAGTGTTAACCCCCCTATAGACAGTGTTTTGTTAACCATCCTGTAGACAGTGTAGTGTTAACCCCCCTATAGACAGTGTAGTGTTTACCCCCCTGTAGACAGTGTAGTGTTTACCCCCCTATAGACAGTGTAGTGTTAACCCCCCTATAGACAGTGTAGTGTTTACCCCCCTATAGACAGTGTAGTGTTTACCCCCCTATAGACAGTGTAGTGTTAACCATCCTATAGACAGTGTAGTCTTAACCCCCCTATAGACAGTGTTTTGTTAACCATCCTGTAGACAGTGTAGTGTTAACCCCCCTATAGACAGTGTAGTGTTAACCCCCCTATAGACAGTGTAGTGTTTACCCCCCTGTAGACAGTGTAGTGTTTACCCCCCTATAGACAGTGTAGTGTTAACCCCCCTATAGACAGTGTAGTGTTTACCCCCCTATAGACAGTGTAGTGTTTACCCCCCTATAGACAGTGTAGTGTTAACCATCCTATAGACAGTGTAGTCTTAACCCCCCTATAGACAGTGTAGTGTTTACCCCCCTATAGACAGTGTAGTGTTAACCCCCCTATAGACAGTGTAGTGTTAACCCCCCTATAGATAGTGTAGTGTTATTAACCCCCCTATAGACAGTGTAGTGTTATTAACCCCCCTATAGACCGTGAAGTGTTAACCCCCTTATAGACACTGTAGTGTTAACCATCCTGTAGACAGTGTAGTGTTAACCCCCCTATAGACAGTGTTGTGTTAACCCCCCTATAGACAGTGTAGTGTTTACCCCCCTATAGACAGTTTAGTGTTATTAACCCCCCTATAGACAGTGTAGTGTTAACCCCCCTATAGACAGTGTAGTGTTAACCCCCCTATAGACAGTGTAGTGTTAACCCCCCTATAGACAGTGTAGTGTTAACCCCCCTATAGACATTGTAGTGTTAACCCCCCTATAGACAGTGTAGTGTTAACCCCCCTATAGACAGTGTAGTGTTTACCCCCCTATAGACAGTGTAGTGTTTACCCCCCTATAGACAGTGTAGTGTTAACCCCCTATAGACAGTGTAGTGTTAACCCCCCTATAGACAGTGTAGTGTTATTAACTCCCCTATAGACAGTGTAGTGTTATTAACCCCCTATAGACAGTGTAGTGTTAACCCCCTATAGACAGTGTAGTGTTATTAACCCCCCTATAGACAGCGTAGTGTTAACCCCCCTATAGACAGTGTAGTGTTAACCCCCCTATAGACAGTGTAGTGTTAACCCCCCTATAGACAGTGTAGTGTTAACCCCCCTATAGACAGTGTAGTGTTAACCCCCCTATAGAAAGTGTAGTGTTATTAACCCCCCTATAGACAGTGTAGTGTTAACCCCCCCTATAGACAGTGTAGTGTTAACCCCCCTATAGACAGTGTAGTGTTAACCCCCCTATAGACAGTGTAGTGTTAACCCCCCTATAGACAGTGTAGTGTTAACCCCCCTATAGACAGTGTAGTGTTAACCATCCTATAGACAGTGTAGTCTTAACCCCCCTATAGACAGTGTAGTGTTAACCCACCTATAGACAGTGTAGTGTTAACTCCCTATAGACAGTGTAGTGTTAACCCCCCTATAGACAGTGTAGTGTTAACCCCCCTATAGACAGTGTAGTGTTAACCCCCCTATAGACAGTGTAGTGTTAACCCCCCTATAGACAGTGTAGTGTTTACCCCCCTATAGACAGTGTAATGTTAACCCCCCTATAGACAGTGGAGTGTTAACCCCCCTATAGACAGTGTCGTGTTAACCCCCCTATAGACAGTGTAGTGTTAACCCCCCTATAGACAGTGTAGTGTTTACCCCCCTATAGACAGTGTAGTGTTTACCCCCCTATAGACAGTGTAGTGTTAACCATCCTATAGACAGTGTAGTGTTAACCCCCTATAGACAGTTTAGTGTTAAACCCCTATAGACAGTGTAGTGTTAACCCCCCTATAGACAGTGTAGTATTATAACCCCCCTATAGACAGTGTAGTGTTTACCCCCCTATAGACAGTGTAGTGTTAACCATCCTATAGACAGTGTAGTGATAACCCCCCTATAGACAGTGTAGTGTTATTAACTCCCCTATAGACAGTGTAGTGTTATTAACCCCCCTATAGACAGTGTAGTGTTAACCCCCCTATAGACAGTGTAGTGTTAACCCCCCTATAGACAGTGTAGTGTTAACCCCCCTATAGACAGTGTAGTGTTATTAACCCCCCTATAGACAGTGTAGTGTTAACCCCCCCTATAGACAGTGTAGTGTTAACCCCCCTATAGACATTGTAGTGTTAACTCCCCTATAGACAGTGTAGTGTTAACCATCCTATAGACAGTGTAGTGTTAACCCCCCTATAGACAGTGTAGTGTTAACCCCCTATAGACAGTGTAGTGTTAACCCCCCTATAGACAGTGTAGTGTTAACCCCCCTATAGACAGTGTAGTGTTATTAACCCCCCTATAGACAGTGTAGTGTTATTAACCCCCCTATAGACCGTGTAGTGTTAACCCCCCTATAGACAGTGTAGTGTTAACCATCCTGTAGACAGTGTAGTGTTAACCCCCCTATAGACAGTGTAGTGTTAACCCCCCTATAGACAGTGTAGTGTTTACCCCCCTATAGACAGTGTAGTGTTATTAACCCCCCTATAGACAGTGTAGTGTTAACCCCCTATAGACAGTGTAGTGTTAACCCCCTATAGACAGTGTAGTGTTAACCCCCCTATAGACAGTGTAGTGTTAACCCCCCTATAGACAGTGTAGTGTTAACCCCCCTATAGACAGTGTAGTGTTAACCCCCTTATAGACAGTGTAGTGTTAACTCCCCTATAGACAGTGTAGTGTTATAAACCCCCCTATAGACAGTGTAGTGTTTACCCCCCTATAGACAGTGTAGTGTTAACCATCCTATAGACAGTGTAGTGTTAACCCCCCTATAGACAGTGTAGTGTTATTAACTCCCCTATAGACAGTGTAGTGTTAACCCCCTATAGACAGTGTAGTGTTAACACCCCATATAGACAGTGTAGTGTTAACCCCCCCATAGACAGTGTAGTGTTAACCCCCCTATAGACATTGTAGTGTTAACCCCCCTATAGACAGTGTAGTGTTAACCATCCTATAGACAGTGTAGTGTTAACCCCCCTGAAGACAGTGTAGTGTTAACCCACCTATAGACAGTGTAGTGTTAACTCCCTATAGACAGTGTAGTGTTAACCCCCCTATAGACAGTGTAGTGTTAACCCCCTATAGACAGTGTAGTGTTAACCCCCTATAGACAGTGTAGTGTTAACCCCCCTATAGACAGTGTAGTGTTAACCCCCCTATAGACAGTGTAGTGTTAACTCCCCTATAGACAGTGTAGTGTTTACCCCCCTATAGACAGTGTAATGTTAACCCCCCTATAGACAGTGTAGTGTTAACCCCCCTATAGACAGTGTAGTGTTAACCCCCCTATAGATAGTGTAGTGTTAACCCCCCTATAGACAGTGTAGTGTTATTAACCCCCCTATAGACAGTGTAGTGTTAACCCCCCTATAGACAGTGTAGTGTTAACCCCCCTACAGACAGTGTAGTGTTAACCCCCCTATAGACAGTGTAGTGTTAACCCCCCTATAGACAGTGTAATGTTAACCCCCCTATAGACAGTGTAGTGTTAACCCCCCTATAGACAGTTTAGTGTTAACCCCCCTATAGACAGTGTAGTGTTAACCCCCCTATAGACAGTGTAGTGTTAACCCCCCTATAGACAGTGTAGTGTTAACTATCATATAGACAGTGTAGTGTTAACCCCCCTATAGACAGTGTAGTGTTAACCCACCTATAGACAGTGTAGTGTTAACTCCCTATAGACAGTGTAGTGTTAACCCCCCTATAGACAGTGTAGTGTTAACCCCCATATAGACAGTGTAGTGTTAACCCCCCTATAGACAGTGTAGTGTTAACCCCCCTATAGACAGTGTAGTGTTTACCCCCTATAGACAGTGTAATGTTAACCCCCCTATAGACAGTGTAGTGTTAACCCCCCTATAGACAGTGTAGTGTTAACCCCCCTATAGACAGTGTAGTGTTAACCCCCCTATAGACAGTGTAGTGTTATTAACCCCCCTATAGACAGTGTAGTGTTTACCCCCCTATAGACAGTGTACTGTTAACCATCCTATAGACAGTGTAGTGTTAACCCCCCTATAGACAGTGTAGAGTTAACCCACCTATAGACAGTGTAGTGTTAACTCCCTATAGACAGTGTAGTGTTAATCCCCCTATAGACAGTTTAGTGTTAACCCCCCTATAGACAGTGTAGTGTTAACCCCCCTATAGACAGTGTAGTGTTAACCCCCCTATAGACAGTGTAATGTTAACCCCCCTATAGACAGTGTAGTGTTAACCCCCCTATAGACAGTGTAGTGTTAACCCCCCTATAGACAGTGTAGTGTTAACCCCCCTATAGACAGTGTAATGTTAACCCCCCTATAGACAGTGTAGTGTTAACCCCCCTATAGACAGTGTAGTGTTAACCCCCCTATAGACAGTGTAGTGTTAACCCCCCTATAGACAGTGTAGTGTTAACCCCCCTATAGACAGTGTAGTGTTAACCCCCCTATAGACAGTGTAGTGTTAACCCCCCTATAGACAGTGTAGTGTTATTAACCCCCTATAGACAGTGTAGTGTTAACCCCCCTATAGACAGTGTAGTGTTAACCCCGCTATAGACAGTGTAGTGTTAACCCCCCTATAGACAGTGTAGTGTTAACCCCCCTATAGACAGTGTAGTGTTAACCCCCCTATAGACAGTGTAGTGTTAACCCCCCTATAGACAGTGTAGTATTATTAACCCCCCTATAGACAGTGTAGTGTTAACCCCCCTATAGACAGTGTAGTGTTAACCCCCCTATAGACAGTGTAGTGTTAACCCCCCTATAGACAGTGTAGTGTTATTAACCCCCTATAGACAGTGTAGTGTTAACCCCCCTATAGACAGTGTAGTGTTAACCCCGCTATAGACAGTGTAGTGTTAACCCCCCTATAGACAGTGTAGTGTTAACCCCCCTATAGACCGTGTAGTGTTAACCCCCCTATAGACAGTGTAGTGTTAACCCCCTTATAGACAGTGTAGTGTTAACTCCCCTATAGACAGTGTAGTGTTATAAACCCCCCTATAGACAGTGTAGTGTTTACCCCCCTATAGACAGTGTAGTGTTAACCATCCTATAGACAGTGTAGTGTTAACCCCCCTATAGACAGTGTAGTGTTATTAACTCCCCTATAGACAGTGTAGTGTTATTAACCCCCCTATAGACAGTGTAGTGTTAACCCCCTATAGACAGTGTAGTGTTAACCCCCCTATAGACAGTGTAGTGTTAACCCCCCTATAGACAGTGTAGTGGTAACCCCCCTATAGACAGTGTAGTGTTAACCCCCCTATAGACAGTGTAGTGTTATTAACCCCCCTATAGACAGTGTAGTGTTAACACCCCCTATAGACAGTGTAGTGTTAACCCCCCCATAGACAGTGTAGTTTTAACCCCCCTATAGACATTGTAGTGTTAACCCCCCTATAGACAGTGTAGTGTTAACCCCCCTATAGACAGTGTAGTGTTAACCCCCTATAGACAGTGTAGTGTTAACCCCCTATAGACAGTGTAGTGTTAACCCCCCTATAGACAGTGTAGTGTTAACCCCCCTATAGACAGTGTAGTGTTAACCCCCCTATAGACAGTGTAGTGTTAACCCCGCTATAGACAGTGTAGTGTTAACCCCCCTATAGACAGTGTAGTGTTAACCCCCCTATAGACAGTGTAGTGTTAACCCCCCTATAGACAGTGTAGTGTTAACCCCCCTATAGACAGTGTAGTATTATTAACCCCCCTATAGACAGTGTAGTGTTAACCCCCCTATAGACAGTGTAGTGTTAACCCCCCTATAGACAGTGTAGTGTTAACCCCCCTATAGACAGTGTAGTGTTATTAACCCCCTATAGACAGTGTAGTGTTAACCCCCCTATAGACAGTGTAGTGTTTACCCCCCTATAGACAGTGTAGTGTTATTAACCTCCCTATAGACAGTGTAGTGTTAACCCCCTATAGACAGTGTAGTGTTAACCCCCTATAGACAGTGTAGTGTTAACCCCCCTATAGACAGTGTAGTGTTAACCCCCCTATAGACCGTGTAGTGTTAACCCCCCTATAGACAGTGTAGTGTTAACCATCCTGTAGACAGTGTAGTGTTAACCCCCCTATAGACAGTGTAGTGTTAACCCCCCTATAGACAGTGTAGTGTTAACCATCCTATAGACAGTGTAGTGTTAACCCCCCTATAGACAGTGTAGTGTTATTAACTCCCCTATAGACAGTGTAGTGTAATTAACCCCCTATAGACAGTGTAGTGTTAACCCCCTATAGACAGTGTAGTGTTATTAACCCCCCTATAGACAGCGTAGTGTTAACCCCCCTATAGACAGTGTAGTGTTAACCCCCCTATAGACAGTGTAGTGTTAACCCCCCTATAGACAGTGTAGTGTTAACCCCCCTATAGACAGTGTAGTGTTAACCCCCCTATAGAAAGTGTAGTGTTATTAACCCCCCTATAGACAGTGTAGTGTTAACCCCCCCTATAGACAGTGTAGTGTTAACCCCCCTATAGACAGTGTAGTGTTAACCCCCCTATAGACAGTGTAGTGTTAACCCCCCTATAGACAGTGTAGTGTTAACCCCCCTATAGACAGTGTAGTGTTAACCATCCTATAGACAGTGTAATGTTAACCCCCCTATAGACAGTGTAGTGTTAACCCACCTATAGACAGTGTAGTGTTAACTCCCTATAGACAGTGTAGTGTTAACCCCTCTATAGACAGTGTAGTGTTAACCCCCTATAGACAGTGTAGTGTTAACTCCCCTATAGACAGTGTAGTGTTAACCCCCCTATAGACAGTGTAGTGTTAACCCCCCTATAGACAGTGTAGTGTTAACCCCCCTATAGACAGTGTAGTGTTTACCCCCCTATAGACAGTGTAATGTTAACCCCCCTATAGACAGTGGAGTGTTAACCCCCCTATAGACAGTGTCGTGTTAACCCCCCTATAGACAGTGTCGTGTTAACCCCCCTATAGACAGTGTAGTGTTTACCCCCCTATAGACAGTGTAGTGTTTACCCCCCTATAGACAGTGTAGTGTTAACCATCCTATAGACAGTGTAGGGTTAACCCCCCTATAGACAGTGTAGTGTTAACCCCCCTATAGACAGTGTTTTGTTAACCATCCTGTAGACAGTGTAGTGTTAACCCCCCTATAGACAGTGTAGTGTTGTTAACCCCCCTATAGACAGTGTAGTGTTATTAACCCCCCTATAGACCGTGAAGTGTTAACCCCCTTATAGACACTGTAGTGTTAACCATCCTGTAGACAGTGTAGTGTTAACCCCCCTATAGACAGTGTTGTGTTAACCCCCCTATAGACAGTGTAGTGTTTACCCCCCTATAGACAGTTTAGTGTTATTAACCCCCCTATAGACAGTGTAGTGTTAACCCCCTATAGACAGTGTAGTGTTAACCCCCCTATAGACAGTGTAGTGTTAACCCCCCTATAGACAGTGTAGTGTTAACCCCCCTATAGACATTGTAGTGTTAACCCCCCTATAGACAGTGTAGTGTTAACCCCCCTATAGACAGTGTAGTGTTTACCCCCCTATAGACAGTGTAGTGTTTACCCCCCTATAGACAGTGTAGTGTTAACCATCCTATAGACAGTGTAGTGTTAACCCCCCTATAGACAGTGTAGTGTTATTAACTCCCCTATAGACAGTGTAGTGTTATTAACCCCCTATAGACAGTGTAGTGTTAACCCCCTATAGACAGTGTAGTGTTATTAACCCCCCTATAGACAGCGTAGTGTTAACCCCCCTATAGACAGTGTAGTGTTAACCCCCCTATAGACAGTGTAGTGTTAACCCCCCTATAGACAGTGTAGTGTTAACCCCCCTATAGACAGTGTAGTGTTAACCCCCCTATAGACAGTGTAGTGTTAACCCCCCTATAGACAGTGTAGTGTTAACCCACATATAGACAGTGTAGTGTTAACTCCCTATAGACAGTGTAGTGTTAACCCCTCTATAGACAGTGTAGTGTTAACCCCCTATAGACAGTGTAGTGTTAACCCCCCTATAGACAGTGTAGTGTTAACCCCCCTATAGACAGTGTAGTGTTAACCCCCCTATAGACAGTGTAGTGTTAACCCCCCTATAGACAGTGTAGTGTTTACCCCCCTATAGACAGTGTAATGTTAACCCCCCTATAGACAGTGGAGTGTTAACCCCCCTATAGACAGTGTCGTGTTAACCCCCCTATAGACAGTGTAGTGTTAACCCCCCTATAGACAGTGTAGTGTTTACCCCCCTATAGACAGTGTAGTGTTTACCCCCCTATAGACAGTGTAGTGTTAACCATCCTATAGACAGTGTAGTGTTAACCCCCCTATAGACAGTGTAGTGTTAACCCCCCTATAGACAGTGTTTTGTTAACCATCCTGTAGACAGTGTAGTGTTAACCCCCCTATAGACAGTGTAGTGTTTACCCCCCTGTAGACAGTGTAGTGTTTACCCCCCTATAGACAGTGTAGTGTTAACCCCCCTATAGACAGTGTAGTGTTTACCCCCCTATAGACAGTGTAGTGTTTACCCCCCTATAGACAGTGTAGTGTTAACCATCCTATAGACAGTGTAGTGTTAACCCCCCTATAGACAGTGTAGTCTTAACCCCCCTATAGACAGTGTTTTGTTAACCATCCTGTAGACAGTGTAGTGTTAACCCCCCTATAGACAGTGTAGTGTTAACCCCCCTATAGACAGTGTAGTGTTTACCCCCCTGTAGACAGTGTAGTGTTTACCCCCCTATAGACAGTGTAGTGTTAACCCCCCTATAGACAGTGTAGTGTTTACCCCCCTATAGACAGTGTAGTGTTAACCCCCCTATAGACAGTGTAGTGTTAACCCCCCTATAGACAGTGTAGTGTTAACCATCCTATAGACAGTGTAGTCTTAACCCCCCTATAGACAGTGTAGTGTTTACCCCCCTATAGACAGTGTAGTGTTAACCCCCCTATAGACAGTGTAGTGTTAACCCCCCTATAGATAGTGTAGTGTTATTAACCCCCCTATAGACAGTGTAGTGTTATTAACCCCCCTATAGACCGTGAAGTGTTAACCCCCTTATAGACACTGTAGTGTTAACCATCCTGTAGACAGTGTAGTGTTAACCCCCCTATAGACAGTGTTGTGTTAACCCCCCTATAGACAGTGTAGTGTTTACCCCCCTATAGACAGTTTAGTGTTATTAACCCCCCTATAGACAGTGTAGTGTTAACCCCCTATAGACAGTGTAGTGTTAACCCCCCTATAGACAGTGTAGTGTTAACCCCCCTATAGACAGTGTAGTGTTAACCCCCCTATAGACATTGTAGTGTTAACCCCCCTATAGACAGTGTAGTGTTAACCCCCCTATAGACAGTGTAGTGTTTACCCCCCTATAGACAGTGTAGTGTTTACCCCCCTATAGACAGTGTAGTGTTAACCCCCTATAGACAGTGTAGTGTTAACCCCCCTATAGACAGTGTAGTGTTATTAACTCCCCTATAGACAGTGTAGTGTTATTAACCCCCTATAGACAGTGTAGTGTTAACCCCCTATAGACAGTGTAGTGTTATTAACCCCCCTATAGACAGCGTAGTGTTAACCCCCCTATAGACAGTGTAGTGTTAACCCCCCTATAGACAGTGTAGTGTTAACCCCCCTATAGACAGTGTAGTGTTAACCCCCCTATAGACAGTGTAGTGTTAACCCCCCTATAGAAAGTGTAGTGTTATTAACCCCCCTATAGACAGTGTAGTGTTAACCCCCCCTATAGACAGTGTAGTGTTAACCCCCCTATAGACAGTGTAGTGTTAACCCCCCTATAGACAGTGTAGTGTTAACCCCCCTATAGACAGTGTAGTCTTAACCCCCCTATAGACAGTGTAGTGTTAACCCACCTATAGACAGTGTAGTGTTAACTCCCTATAGACAGTGTAGTGTTAACCCCCCTATAGACAGTGTAGTGTTAACCCCCCTATAGACAGTGTAGTGTTAACCCCCCTATAGACAGTGTAGTGTTAACCCCCCTATAGATAGTGTAGTGTTATTAACCCCCCTATAGACAGTGTAGTGTTATTAACCCCCCTATAGACCGTGAAGTGTTAACCCCCTTATAGACACTGTAGTGTTAACCATCCTGTAGACAGTGTAGTGTTAACCCCCCTATAGACAGTGTTGTGTTAACCCCCCTATAGACAGTGTAGTGTTTACCCCCCTATAGACAGTTTAGTGTTATTAACCCCCCTATAGACAGTGTAGTGTTAACCCCCTATAGACAGTGTAGTGTTAACCCCCCTATAGACAGTGTAGTGTTAACCCCCCTATAGACAGTGTAGTGTTAACCCCCCTATAGACATTGTAGTGTTAACCCCCCTATAGACAGTGTAGTGTTAACCCCCCTATAGACAGTGTAGTGTTTACCCCCCTATAGACAGTGTAGTGTTTACCCCCCTATAGACAGTGTAGTGTTAACCCCCTATAGACAGTGTAGTGTTAACCCCCCTATAGACAGTGTAGTGTTATTAACTCCCCTATAGACAGTGTAGTGTTATTAACCCCCTATAGACAGTGTAGTGTTAACCCCCTATAGACAGTGTAGTGTTATTAACCCCCCTATAGACAGCGTAGTGTTAACCCCCCTATAGACAGTGTAGTGTTAACCCCCCTATAGACAGTGTAGTGTTAACCCCCCTATAGACAGTGTAGTGTTAACCCCCCTATAGACAGTGTAGTGTTAACCCCCCTATAGAAAGTGTAGTGTTATTAACCCCCCTATAGACAGTGTAGTGTTAACCCCCCCTATACACAGTGTAGTGTTAACCCCCCTATAGACAGTGTAGTGTTAACCCCCCTATAGACAGTGTAGTGTTAACCCCCCTATAGACAGTGTAGTCTTAACCCCCCTATAGACAGTGTAGTGTTAACCCACCTATAGACAGTGTAGTGTTAACTCCCTATAGACAGTGTAGTGTTAACCCCCCTATAGACAGTGTAGTGTTAACCCCCCTATAGACAGTGTAGTGTTAACCCCCCTATAGACAGTGTAGTGTTAACCCCCCTATAGACAGTGTAGTGTTTACCCCCCTATAGACAGTGTAATGTTAACCCCCCTATAGACAGTGGAGTGTTAACCCCCCTATAGACAGTGTCGTGTTAACCCCCCTATAGACAGTGTAGTGTTAACCCCCCTATAGACAGTGTAGTGTTTACCCCCCTATAGACAGTGTAGTGTTTACCTCCCTATAGACAGTGTAGTGTTAACCATCCTATAGACAGTGTAGTGTTAACCCCCTATAGACAGTTTAGTGTTAAACCCCTATAGACAGTGTAGTGTTAACCCCCCTATAGACAGTGTAGTATTATTAACCCCCCTATAGACAGTGTAGTGTTTACCCCCCTATAGACAGTGTAGTGTTAACCATCCTATAGACAGTGTAGTGATAACCCCCCTATAGACAGTGTAGTGTTATTAACTCCCCTATAGACAGTGTAGTGTTATTAACCCCCCTATAGACAGTGTAGTGTTAACCCCCCTATAGACAGTGTAGTGTTAACCCCCCTATAGACAGTGTAGTGTTAACCCCCCTATAGACAGTGTAGTGTTATTAACCCCCCTATAGACAGTGTAGTGTTAACCCCCCCTATAGACAGTGTAGTGTTAACCCCCCTATAGACATTGTAGTGTTAACTCCCCTATAGACAGTGTAGTGTTAACCATCCTATAGACAGTGTAGTGTTAACCCCCCTATAGACAGTGTAGTGTTAACCCCCTATAGACAGTGTAGTGTTAACCCCCCTATAGACAGTGTAGTGTTAACCCCCCTATAGACAGTGTAGTGTTATTAACCCCCCTATAGACAGTGTAGTGTTATTAACCCCCCTATAGACCGTGTAGTGTTAACCCCCCTATAGACAGTGTAGTGTTAACCATCCTGTAGACAGTGTAGTGTTAACCCCCCTATAGACAGTGTAGTGTTAACCCCCCTATAGACAGTGTAGTGTTTACCCCCCTATAGACAGTGTAGTGTTATTAACCCCCCTATAGACAGTGTAGTGTTAACCCCCTATAGACAGTGTAGTGTTAACCCCCTATAGACAGTGTAGTGTTAACCCCCCTATAGACAGTGTAGTGTTAACCCCCCTATAGACAGTGTAGTGTTAACCCCCCTATAGACAGTGTAGTGTTAACCCCCTTATAGACAGTGTAGTGTTAACTCCCCTATAGACAGTGTAGTGTTATAAACCCCCCTATAGACAGTGTAGTGTTTACCCCCCTATAGACAGTGTAGTGTTAACCATCCTATAGACAGTGTAGTGTTAACCCCCCTATAGACAGTGTAGTGTTATTAACTCCCCTATAGACAGTGTAGTGTTAACCCCCTATAGACAGTGTAGTGTTAACACCCCCTATAGACAGTGTAGTGTTAACCCCCCCATAGACAGTGTAGTGTTAACCCCCCTATAGACATTGTAGTTTTAACCCCCCTATAGACAGTGTAGTGTTAACCATCCTATAGACAGTGTAGTGTTAACCCCCCTGAAGACAGTGTAGTGTTAACCCACCTATAGACAGTGTAGTGTTAACTCCCTATAGACAGTGTAGTGTTAACCCCCCTATAGACAGTGTAGTGTTAACCCCCTATAGACAGTGTAGTGTTAACCCCCTATAGACAGTGTAGTGTTAACCCCCCTATAGACAGTGTAGTGTTAACCCCCCTATAGACAGTGTAGTGTTAACTCCCCTATAGACAGTGTAGTGTTTACCCCCCTATAGACAGTGTAATGTTAACCCCCCTATAGACAGTGTAGTGTTAACCCCCCTATAGACAGTGTAGTGTTAACCCCCCTATAGATAGTGTAGTGTTAACCCCCCTATAGACAGTGTAGTGTTATTAACCCCCCTATAGACAGTGTAGTGTTAACCCCCCTATAGACAGTGTAGTGTTAACCCCCCTACAGACAGTGTAGTGTTAACCCCCCTATAGACAGTGTAGTGTTAACCCCCCTATAGACAGTGTAATGTTAACCCCCCTATAGACAGTGTAGTGTTAACCCCCCTATAGACAGTTTAGTGTTAACCCCCCTATAGA
Organism: Salmo salar; assembly: GCF_965601325.2. Lineage (NCBI taxonomy): Eukaryota > Metazoa > Chordata > Actinopteri > Salmoniformes > Salmonidae > Salmo > Salmo salar. The sequence goes on along the minus strand of NC_138308.1, from coordinate 95,272,600 downwards.
CAGTGTAGTGTTAACCCCCCTATAGACAGTGTAGTGTTAACCCCCCTATAGACAGTGTAGTGTTAACTATCATATAGACAGTGTAGTGTTAACCCCCCTATAGACAGTGTAGTGTTAACCCACCTATAGACAGTGTAGTGTTAACTCCCTATAGACAGTGTAGTGTTAACCCCCCTATAGACAGTGTAGTGTTAACCCCCATATAGACAGTGTAGTGTTAACCCCCCTATAGACAGTGTAGTGTTAACCCCCCTATAGACAGTGTAGTGTTTACCCCCTATAGACAGTGTAATGTTAACCCCCCTATAGACAGTGTAGTGTTAACCCCCCTATAGACAGTGTAGTGTTAACCCCCCTATAGACAGTGTAGTGTTAACCCCCCTATAGACAGTGTAGTGTTATTAACCCCCCTATAGACAGTGTAGTGTTTACCCCCCTATAGACAGTGTACTGTTAACCATCCTATAGACAGTGTAGTGTTAACCCCCCTATAGACAGTGTAGAGTTAACCCACCTATAGACAGTGTAGTGTTAACTCCCTATAGACAGTGTAGTGTTAATCCCCCTATAGACAGTTTAGTGTTAACCCCCCTATAGACAGTGTAGTGTTAACCCCCCTATAGACAGTGTAGTGTTAACCCCCCTATAGACAGTGTAATGTTAACCCCCCTATAGACAGTGTAGTGTTAACCCCCCTATAGACAGTGTAGTGTTAACCCCCCTATAGACAGTGTAGTGTTAACCCCCCTATAGACAGTGTAATGTTAACCCCCCTATAGACAGTGTAGTGTTAACCCCCCTATAGAGAGTGTAGTGTTAACCCCCCTATAGACAGTGTAGTGTTAACCCCCCTATAGACAGTGTAGTGTTAACCCCGCTATAGACAGTGTAGTGTTAACCCCCCTATAGACAGTGTAGTGTTAACCCCCCTATAGACAGTGTAGTGTTATTAACCCCCTATAGACAGTGTAGTGTTAACCCCCCTATAGACAGTGTAGTGTTAACCCCGCTATAGACAGTGTAGTGTTAACCCCCCTATAGACAGTGTAGTGTTAACCCCCCTATAGACAGTGTAGTGTTAACCCCCCTATAGACAGTGTAGTGTTAACCCCCCTATAGACAGTGTAGTATTATTAACCCCCCTATAGACAGTGTAGTGTTAACCCCCCTATAGACAGTGTAGTGTTAACCCCCCTATAGACAGTGTAGTGTTAACCCCCCTATAGACAGTGTAGTGTTATTAACCCCCTATAGACAGTGTAGTGTTAACCCCCCTATAGACAGTGTAGTGTTAACCCCGCTATAGACAGTGTAGTGTTAACCCCCCTATAGACAGTGTAGTGTTAACCCCCCTATAGACAGTGTAGTGTTAACCCCCCTATAGACAGTGTAGTGTTAACCCCCTTATAGACAGTGTAGTGTTAACTCCCCTATAGACAGTGTAGTGTTATAAACCCCCCTATAGACAGTGTAGTGTTTACCCCCCTATAGACAGTGTAGTGTTAACCATCCTATAGACAGTGTAGTGTTAACCCCCCTATAGACAGTGTAGTGTTATTAACTCCCCTATAGACAGTGTAGTGTTATTAACCCCCCTATAGACAGTGTAGTGTTAACCCCCCTATAGACAGTGTAGTGTTAACCCCCCTATAGACAGTGTAGTGTTAGCCCCCCTATAGACAGTGTAGTGGTAACCCCCCTATAGACAGTGTAGTGTTAACCCCCCTATAGACAGTGTAGTGTTATTAACCCCCCTATAGACAGTGTAGTGTTAACACCCCCTATAGACAGTGTAGTGTTAACCCCCCCATAGACAGTGTAGTTTTAACCCCCCTATAGACATTGTAGTGTTAACCCCCCTATAGACAGTGTAGTGTTAACCCCCCTATAGACAGTGTAGTGTTAACCCCCTATAGACAGTGTAGTGTTAACCCCCTATAGACAGTGTAGTGTTAACCCCCCTATAGACAGTGTAGTGTTAACCCCCCTATAGACAGTGTAGTGTTAACCCCCCTATAGACAGTGTAGTGTTAACCCCGCTATAGACAGTGTAGTGTTAACCCCCCTATAGACAGTGTAGTGTTAACCCCCCTATAGACAGTGTAGTGTTAACCCCCCTATAGACAGTGTAGTGTTAACCCCCCTATAGACAGTGTAGTATTATTAACCCCCCTATAGACAGTGTAGTGTTAACCCCCCTATAGACAGTGTAGTGTTAACCCCCCTATAGACAGTGTAGTGTTAACCCCCCTATAGACAGTGTAGTGTTATTAACCCCCTATAGACAGTGTAGTGTTAACCCCCCTATAGACAGTGTAGTGTTAACCCCGCTATAGACAGTGTAGTGTTAACCCCCCTATAGACAGTGTAGTGTTAACCCCCCTATAGACAGTGTAGTGTTAACCCCCCTATAGACAGTGTAGTGTTAACCCCCTTATAGACAGTGTAGTGTTAACTCCCCTATAGACAGTGTAGTGTTATTAACCCCCCTATAGACAGTGTAGTGTTAACCCCCCTATAGACAGTGTAGTGTTATTAACTCCCCTATAGACAGTGTAGTGTTATTAACCCCCCTATAGACAGTGTTAGTGTTAACCCCCTATAGACAGTGTAGTGTTAACCCCCCTATAGACAGTGTAGTGTTAACCCCCCTATAGACAGTGTAGTGGTAACCCCCCTATAGACAGTGTAGTGTTAACCCCCCTATAGACAGTGTAGTGTTATTAACCCCCCTATAGACAGTGTAGTGTTAACACCCCCTATAGACAGTGTAGTGTTAACCCCCCCATAGACAGTGTAGTTTTAACCCCCCTATAGACATTGTAGTGTTAACCCCCCTATAGACAGTGTAGTGTTAACCCCCCTATAGACAGTGTAGTGTTAACCCCCTATAGACAGTGTAGTGTTAACCCCCTATAGACAGTGTAGTGTTAACCCCCCTATAGACAGTGTAGTGTTAACCCCCCTATAGACAGTGTAGTGTTAACTCCCCTATAGACAGTGTAGTGTTTACCCCCCTATAGACAGTGTAATGTTAACCCCCCTATAGACACTGTAGTGCTAACCCCCCTATAGACAGTGTAGTGTTAACCCCCCTATAGACAGTGTAATGTTAACCCCCCTATAGACAGTTTACTGTTAACCCCCCTATAGACAGTGTAGTGTTAACCCCCCTATAGACAGTGTAGTGTTAACCCCCCTATAGACAGTGTAGTGTTAACTATCATATAGACAGTGTAGTGTTAACCCCCCTATAGACAGTGTAGTGTTAACCCACCTATAGACAGTGTAGTGTTAACTCCCTATAGACAGTGTAGTGTTAACCCCCCTATAGACAGTGTAGTGTTAACCCCCATATAGACAGTGTAGTGTTAACCCCCCTATAGACAGTGTAGTGTTAACCCCCATATAGACAGTGTAGTGTTAACCCCCCTATAGACAGTGTAGTGTTTACCCCCCTATAGACAGTGTAATGTTAACCCCCCTATAGACAGTGTAGTGTTAACCCCCCTATAGACAGTGTAGTGTTAACCCCCCTATAGACAGTGTAGTGTTAACCCCCCTATAGACAGTGTAGTGTTATTAACCCCCCTATAGACAGTGTAGTGTTTACCCCCCTATAGACAGTGTACTGTTAACCATCCTATAGACAGTGTAGTGTTAACCCCCCTATAGACAGTGTAGAGTTAACCCACCTATAGACAGTGTAGTGTTAACTCCCTATAGACAGTGTAGTGTTAATCCCCCTATAGACAGTTTAGTGTTAACCCCCCTATAGACAGTGTAGTGTTAACCCCCCTATAGACAGTGTAGTGTTAACCCCCCTATAGACAGTGTAATGTTAACCCCCCTATAGACAGTGTAGTGTTAACCCCCCTATAGACAGGGTAGTGTTAACCCCCCTATAGACAGTGTAGTGTTAACCCCCCTATAGACAGTGTAGTGTTAACCCCCCTATAGACAGTGTAGTGTTAACCCCCCTATAGACAGTGTAGTGTTAACCCCCCTATAGACAGTGTAGAGTTATTAACCCCCTATAGACAGTGTAGTGTTAACCCCCCTATAGACAGTGTAGTGTTAACCCCGCTATAGACAGTGTAGTGTTAACCCCCTATAGACAGTGTAGTGTTAACCCCCCTATAGACAGTGTAGTGTTAACCCCCCTATAGACAGTGTAGTGTTAACCCCCCTATAGACAGTGTAGTATTATTAACCCCCCTATAGACAGTGTAGTGTTTACCCCCCTATAGACAGTGTAGTGTTAACCATCCTATAGACAGTGTAGTGTTAACCCCCCTATAGACAGTGTAGTGTTATTAACTCCCCTATAGACAGTGTAGTGTTATTAACCCCCCTATAGACAGTGTAGTGTTATTAACCCCCCTATAGACAGTGTAGTGTTAACCCCCCTATAGACAGTGTAGTGTTAACCCCCCTATAGACATTGTAGTGTTAACCCCCCTATAGACAGTGTAGTGTTAACCATCCTATAGACAGTGTAGTGTTAACCCCCCTATAGACAGTGTAGTGTTAACCCACCTATAGACAGTGTAGTGTTAACTCCCTATAGACAGTGTAGTGTTAACCCCCCTATAGACAGTGTAGTGTTAACCCCCTATAGACAGTGTAGTGTTAACCCCCTATAGACAGTGTAGTGTTAACCCCCCTATAGACAGTGTAGTGTTAACCCCCCTATAGACAGTGTAGTGTTAACCATCCTATAGACAGTGTAGTGTTAACCCCCCTATAGACAGTGTAGAGTTAACCCACCTATAGACAGTGTAGTGTTAACTCCCTATAGACAGTGTAGTGTTAATCCCCCTATAGACAGTTTAGTGTTAACCCCCCTATAGACAGTGTAGTGTTAACCCCCCTATAGACAGTGTAGTGTTAACCCCCCTATAGACAGTGTAATGTTAACCCCCCTATAGACAGTGTAGTGTTAACCCCCCTATAGACAGTGTAGTGTTAACCCCCCTATAGACAGTGTAGTGTTAACCCCCCTATAGACAGTGTAGTGATTACCCCCCTATAGACAGTGTAGTGTTAACCCCCCTATAGACAGTGTAGTGTTAACCCCCCTATAGACAGTGTAGTGTTATTAACCCCCTATAGACAGTGTAGTGTTAACCCCCCTATAGACAGTGTAGGGTTAACCCCGCTATAGACAGTGTAGTGTTAACCCCCCTATAGACAGTGTAGTGTTAACCCCCCTATAGACAGTGTAGTGTTAACCCCCCTATAGACAGTGTAGTGTTAACCCCCCTATAGACAGTGTAGTATTATTAACTCCCCTATAGACAGTGTAGTGTTAACCATCCTATAGACAGTGTAGTGTTAACCCCCCTATAGACAGTGTAGTGTTATTAACTCCCCTATAGAGAGTGTAGTGTTATTAACCCCCCTATAGACAGTGTAGTGTTATTAACCCCCCTATAGACAGTGTAGTGTTAACCCCCCCTATAGACAGTGTAGTGTTAACCCCCCCATAGACAGTGTAGTGTTAACCCCCCTATAGACAGTGTAGTGTTAACCCCCCTATAGACAGTGTAGTGTTAACCATCCTATAGACAGTGTAGTGTTAACCCCCTATAGACAGTGTAGTGTTAACCCACCTATAGACAGTGTAGTGTTAACTCCCTATAGACAGTGTAGTGTTAACCCCCCTATAGACAGTGTAGTGTTAACCCCCAATAGACAGTGTAGTGTTAACCCCCTGTAGACAGTGTAGTGTTAACCCCCCTATAGACAGTGTAGTGTTAACCCCCCTATAGACAGTGTAGTGTTAACCCCCCTATAGACAGTGTAGTGTTTACCCCCCTATAGACAGTGTAATGTTAACCCCCCTATAGACAGTGTAGTGTTAACCCCCCTATAGACAGTGTAGTGTTAACCCCCTATAGACAGTGTAGTGTTAACCCCCCTATAGACAGTGTAGTGTTATTAACCCCCCTATAGACAGTGTAGTGTTAACCCCCCTATAGACAGTGTAGTGTTAACCCCCCTATAGACAGTGTAGTGTTAACCCCCCTATAGACAGTGTAGTGTTAACCCCCCTATAGACAGTGTAATGTTAACCCCCCTATAGACAGTGTAGTGTTAACCCACTTATAGGCAGTTTAGTGTTAACCCCCCTATAGACAGTGTAGTGTTAACCCCCCTATAGACAGTGTAGTGTTAACCCCCCTATAGACAGTGTAGTGTTAACCATCATATAGACAGTGTAGTGTTAACCCCCCTATAGAGAGTGTAGTGTTAACCCACCTATATACATTGTAGTGTTAACTCCCTATAGACAGTGTAGTGTTAACCCCCCTATAGACAGTGTAGTGTTAACCCCCATATAGACAGTGTAGTGTTAACCCCCCTATAGACAGTGTAGTGTTAACCCCCCTATAGACAGTGTAGTGTTAACCCCCCTATAGACAGTGAGGTGTTTAACCCCCTATAGACAGTGTAATGTTAACCCCCCTATAGACAGTGTAGTGTTAACCCCCCTATAGACAGTGTAGTGTTAACCCCCCTATAGACAGTGTAGTGTTAACCCCCCTATAGACAGTGTAGTGTTATTAACCCCCCTATAGACAGCGTAGTGTTTACCCCCCTATAGACAGTGTAGTGTTAACCATCCTATAGACAGTGTAGTGTTAACCCCCCTATAGACAGTGTAGAGTTAACCCACCTATAGACAGTGTAGTGTTAACTCCCTATAGACAGTGTAGTGTTAACCCCCCTATAGACAGTTTAGTGTTAACCCCCCTATAGACAGTGTAGTGTTAACCGCCCTATAGACAGTGTAGTGTTAACCCCCCTATAGACAGTGTAATGTTAACCCCCCTATAGACAGTGTAGTGTTAACCCCCCTATAGACAGTGTAGTGTTATTAACTCCCCTTTAGACAGTGTAGTGTTATTAACCCCCCTATAGACAGTGTAGTGTTAACCCCCTATAGACAGTGCAGTGTTAACCCCCCTATAGACAGTGTAGTGTTAACCCCCCTATAGACAGTGTAGTGTTAACCCCCCTATAGACAGTGTAGTGTTAACCCCCCTATAGACAGTGTAGTGTTAACCCCCCTATAGACAGTGTAGTATTATTAACCCCCCTATAGACAGTGTAGTGTTTACCCCCCTATAGACAGTGTAATGTTAACCCCCCTATAGACAGTGTAGTGTTAACCCCCCTATAGACAGTGTAGTGTTAACCCCCCTATAGACAGTGTAGTGTTAACCCCCCTATAGACAGTGTAGTGTTATTAACCCCCCTATAGACAGTGTAGTGTTTACCCCCCTATAGACAGTGTACTGTTAACCATCCTATAGACAGTGTAGTGTTAACCCCCCTATAGACAGTGTAGAGTTAACCCACCTATAGACAGTGTAGTGTTAACTCCCTATAGACAGTGTAGTGTTAATCCCCCTATAGACAGTTTAGTGTTAACCCCCCTATAGACAGTGTAGTGTTAACCCCCCTATAGACAGTGTAGTGTTAACCCCCCTATAGACAGTGTAATGTTAACCCCCCTATAGACAGTGTAGTGTTAACCCCCCTATAGACAGTGTAGTGTTAACCCCCCTATAGACAGTGTAGTGTTAACCCCCCTATAGACAGTGTAGTGTTAACCCCCCTATAGACAGTGTAGTGTTAACCCCCCTATAGACAGTGTAGTGTTAACCCCCCTATAGACAGTGTAGAGTTATTAACCCCCTATAGACAGTGTAGTGTTAACCCCCCTATAGACAGTGTAGTGTTAACCCCGCTATAGACAGTGTAGTGTTAACCCCCCTATAGACAGTGTAGTGTTAACCCCCCTATAGACAGTGTAGTGTTAACCCCCCTATAGACAGTGTAGTGTTAACCCCCCTATAGACAGTGTAGTATTATTAACCCCCCTATAGACAGTGTAGTGTTTACCCCCTTATAGACAGTGTAGTGTTAACCATCCTATAGACAGTGTAGTGTTAACCCCCCTATAGACAGTGTAGTGTTATTAACTCCCCTATAGACAGTGTAGTGTTATTAACCCCCCTATAGACAGTGTAGTGTTATTAACCCCCCTATAGACAGTGTAGTGTTAACCCCCCCTATAGACAGTGTAGTGTTAACCCCCCCATAGACAGTGTAGTGTTAACCCCCCTATAGACAGTGTAGTGTTAACCCCCCTATAGACATTGTAGTGTTAACCCCCCTATAGACAGTGTAGTGTTAACCATCCTATAGACAGTGTAGTGTTAACCCCCCTATAGACAGTGTAGTGTTAACCCTCCTATAGACAGTGTAGTGTTAACTCCCTATAGACAGTGTAGTGTTAACCCCCCTATAGACAGTGTAGTGTTAACCCCCTATAGACAGTGTAGTGTTAACCCCCTATAGACAGTGTAGTGTTAACCCCCCTATAGACAGTGTAGTGTTAACCCCCCTATAGACAGTGTAGTGTTAACCATCCTATAGACAGTGTAGTGTTAACCCCCCTATAGACAGTGTAGAGTTAACCCACCTATAGACAGTGTAGTGTTAACTCCCTATAGACAGTGTAGTGTTAATCCCCCTATAGACAGTTTAGTGTTAACCCCCCTATAGACAGTGTAGTGTTAACCCCCCTATAGACAGTGTAGTGTTAACCCCCCTATAGACAGTGTAATGTTAACCCCCCTATAGACAGTGTAGTGTTAACCCCCCTATAGACAGTGTAGTGTTAACCCCCCTATAGACAGTGTAGTGTTAACCCCCCTATAGACAGTGTAGTGTTAACCCCCCTATAGACAGTGTAGTGTTAACCCCCCTATAGACAGTGTAGTGTTAACCCCCCTATAGACAGTGTAGTGTTATTAACCCCCTATAGACAGTGTAGTGTTAACCCCCCTATAGACAGTGTAGTGTTAACCCCGCTATAGACAGTGTAGTGTTAACCCCCCTATAGACAGTGTAGTGTTAACCCCCCTATAGACAGTGTAGTGTTAACCCCCCTATAGACAGTGTAGTGTTAACCCCCCTATAGACAGTGTAGTATTATTAACCCCCCTATAGACAGTGTAGTGTTTACCCCCCTATAGACAGTGTAGTGTTAACCATCCTATAGACAGTGTAGTGTTAACCCCCCTATAGACAGTGTAGTGTTATTAACTCCCCTATAGACAGTGTAGTGTTATTAACCCCCCTATAGACAGTGTAGTGTTAACCCCCTATAGACAGTGTAGTGTTAACCCCCCTATAGAGAGTGTAGTGTTAACCCCCCTATAGACAGTGTAGTGTTAACCCCCCTATAGACAGTGTAGTGTTAACCCCCCTATAGACAGTGTAGTGTTAACCCCCCTATAGACAGTGTAGTGTTATTAACCCCCCTATAGACAGTGTAGTGTTAACCCCCCCTATAGACAGTGTAGTGTTAACCCCCCTATAGACAGTGTAGTGTTAACCCCCCTATAGACAGTGTAGTGTTAACCCCCTATAGACATTGTAGTGTTAACTCCCCTATAGACAGTGTAGTGTTAACCATCCTATAGACAGTGTAGTGTTAACCCCCCTATAGACAGTGTAGTGTTAACCCCCTATAGACAGTGTAGTGTTAACCCCCCTATAGACAGTGTAGTGTTTACCCCCCTATAGACAGTGTAGTGTTAACCCCCCTATAGACAGTGTAGTGTTAACCCCCCTATAGACAGTGTAGTGTTATTAACCCCCCTATAGACAGTGTAGTGTTATTAACCCCCCTATAGACCGTGTAGTGTTAACCCCGCTATAGACAGTGTAGTGTTAACCATCCTGTAGACAGTGTAGTGTTAACCCCCCTATAGACAGTGTAGTGTTAACCCCCCTATAGACAGTGTAGTGTTTACCCCCCTATAGACAGTGTAGTGTTATTAACCCCCCTATAGACAATGTAGTGTTAACCCCCTATAGACAGTGTAGTGTTAACCCCTATAGACAGTGTAGTGTTAACCCCCCTATAGACAGTGTAGTGTTAACCCCCCTATAGACAGTGTAGTGTTAACCCCCCTATAGACAGTGTAGTGTTAACCCCCCTATAGACAGTGTAGTGTTAACTCCCCTATAGACAGTGTAGTGTTATAAACCCCCCTATAGACAGTGTAGTGTTTACCCCCCTATAGACAGTGTAGTGTTAACCATCCTATAGACAGTGTAGTGTTAACCCCCCTATAGACAGTGTAGTGTTATTAACTCCCCTATAGACAGTGTAGTGTTATTAACCCCCCTATAGACAGTGTAGTGTTAACCCCCTATAGACAGTCTAGTGTTAACCCCCCTATAGACAGTGTAGTGTTAACCCCCCTATAGACAGTGTAGTGTTAACCCCCCTATAGACAGTGTAGTGTTAACCCCCCTATAGACAGTGTAGTGTTATTAACCCCCCTATAGACAGTGTAGTGTTAACCCCCCCTATAGACAGTGTAGTGTTAACCCCCCCATAGACAGTGTAGTGTTAACCCCCCTATAGACAGTGTAGTGTTAACCCCCCTATAGACATTGTAGTGTTAACCCCCCTATAGACAGTGTAGTGTTAACCATCCTATAGACAGTGTAGTGTTAACCCCCCTATAGACAGTGTAGTGTTAACCCACCTATAGACAGTGTAGTGTTAACTCCCTATAGACAGTGTAGTGTTAACCCCCCTATAGACAGTGTAGTGTTAACCCCCTATAGACAGTGTAGTGTTAACCCCCTATAGACAGTGTAGTGTTAACCCCCCTATAGACAGTGTAGTGTTTACCCCCTATAGACAGTGTAGTGTTAACCATCCTATAGACAGTGTAGTGTTAACCCCCCTATAGACAGTGTAGAGTTAACCCACCTATAGACAGTGTAGTGTTAACTCCCTATAGACAGTGTAGTGTTAACCCCCCTATAGACAGTTTAGTGTTAACCCCCCTATAGACAGTGTAGTGTTAACCCCCCTATAGACAGTGTAGTGTTAACCCCCCTATAGACAGTGTAATGTTAACCCCCCTATAGACAGTGTAGTGTTAACCCCCCTATAGACAGTGTAGTGTTATTAACTCCCGTTTAGACAGTGTAGTGTTATTAACCCCCCTATAGACAGTGTAGTGTTAACCCCCTATAGACAGTGTAGTGTTAACCCCCCTATAGACAGTGTAGTGTTAACCCCCCTATAGACAGTGTAGTGTTAACCCCCCTATAGACAGTGTAGTGTTAACCCGACTATAGACAGTGTAGTGTTAACCCCCCTATAGACAGTGTAGTGTTATTAACCCCCTATAGACAGTGTAGTGTTAACCCCCCCTATAGACAGTGTAGTGTTAACCCCGCTATAGACAGTGTAGTGTTAACCCCCCTATAGACAGTGTAGTGTTAACCCCCCTATAGACAGTGTAGTGTTAACCCCCCTATAGACAGTGTAGTGTTAACCCCCCTATAGACAGTGTAGTATTATTAACCCCCCTATAGACAGTGTAGTGTTTACCCCCCTATAGACAGTGTAGTGTTAACCATCCTATAGACAGTGTAGTGTTAACCCCCCTATAGACAGTGTAGTGTTATTAACTCCCCTATAGACAGTGTAGTGTTATTAACCCCCCTATAGACAGTGTAGTGTTAACCCCCTATAGACAGTGTAGTGTTAAACCCCCTATAGACAGTGTAGTGTTAACCCCCCTGTAGACAGTGTAGTGTTAACCCCCCTATAGACAGTGTAGTGTTAACCCCCCTATAGACAGTGTAGTGTTAACCCCCCTATAGACAGTGTAGTTTTATTAACCCCCCTATAGACAGTGTAGTGTTAACCCCCCCATAGACAGTGTAGTGTTAACCCCCCTATAGACAGTGTAGTGTTAACCCCCCTATAGACAGTGTAGTGTTAACCCCCCTATAGACATTGTAGTGTTAACTCCCCTATAGACAGTGTAGTGTTAACCATCCTATAGACAGTGTAGTGTTAACCTCCCTATAGACAGTGTAGTGTTAACCCCTTATAGACAGTGTAGTGTTAACCCCCCTATAGACAGTGTAGTGTTTACCCCCCTATAGACAGTGTAGTGTTAACCCCCTTATAGACAGTGTAGTGTTAACCCCCCTATAGACAGTGTAGTGTTATTAACCCCCCTATAGACAGTGTAGTGTTATTAACCCCCCTATAGACCGTGTATTGTTAACCCCCCTATAGACAGTGTAGTGTTAACCATCCTGTAGACAGTGTAGTGTTAACCCCCTATAGACAGTGTAGTGTTAACCCCCCTATAGACAGTGTAGTGTTTACCCCCCTATAGACAGTGTAGTGTTATCCCCCTATATACAGTGTAGTGTTAACCCCCCTATAGACAGTGTAGTGTTATTAACCCCCCTATAGACAGTGTAGTGTTAACCCCCCTATAGACAGTGTAGTGTTAACCCCCCTATAGACAGTGTAGTGTTAACCCCCCTATAGACAGTGTAGTGTTAACCCCCCTATAGACAGTGTAGTGTTAACCCCCCTATAGACAGTTTAGTGTTAACCCCCCTATAGACAGTGTAGTGTTAACCCCCCTATAGACAGTGTAGTGTTAACCCCCCTATAGACAGTGTAGTGTTAACCATCATATAGACAGTGTAGTGTTAACCCCCCTATAGACAGTGTAGTGTTAACCCACCTATAGACAGTGTAGTGTTAACTCCCTATAGACAGTGTAGTGTTAACCCCCCTATAGACAGTGTAGTGTTAACCCCCATATAGACAGTGTAGTGTTAACCCCCCTATAGACAGTGTAGTGTTAACCCCCCTATAGACAGTGTAGTGTTAACCCCCCTATAGACAGTGTAGTGTTTACCCCCCTATAGACAGTGTAATGTTAACCCCCCTATAGACTGTGTAGTGTTAACCCCCCTATAGACAGTGTAGTGTTAACCCCCTATAGACAGTGTAGTGTTAACCCCCCTATAGACAGTGTAGTGTTTACCCCCCTATAGACAGTGTAGTGTTATTAACCCCCCTATAGACAGTGTAGTGTTAACCCCCTATATACAGTGTAGTGTTAACCCCCTATAGACAGTGTAGTGTTAACCCCCCTATAGACAGTGTAGTGTTAACCCCCCTATAGACAGTGTAGTGGTAACCCCCCTATAGACAGTATAGTGTTAACCCCCCTATAGACAGTGTAGTGTTAACTCCTCTATAGACAGTGTAGTGTTATAAACCCCCCTATAGACAGTGTAGTGTTTACCCCCCTATAGACAGTGTAGTGTTATTAACTCCCCTATAGACAGTGTAGTGTTATTATCCCCCCTATAGACAGTGTAGTGTTAACCCCCTATAGACAGTGTAGTGTTAACCCCCCTATAGACAGTGTAGTGTTAACCCCCCTATAGACAGTGTAGTGTTAACCCCCCTATAGACAGTGTAGTGTTAACCCCCCTATAGACAGTGTAGTGTTATTAACCCCCCTATAGACAGTGTAGTGTTAACCCCCCTATAGACAGTGTAGTGTTAACCCCCCCATAGACAGTGTAGTGTTAACCCCCCTATAGACAGTGTAGTGTTAACCCCCCTATAGACATTGTAGTGTTAACCCCCCTATAGACAGTGTAGTGTTAACCATCCTATAGACAGTGTAGTGTTAACCCCCCTATAGACAGTGTAGTGTTAACCCACCTATAGACAGTGTAGTGTTAACTCCCTATAGACAGTGTAGTGTTAACCCCCCTATAGACAGTGTAGTGTTAACCCCTTATAGACAGTGTAGTGTTAACCCCCTATAGACAGTGTAGTGTTAACCCCCCTATAGACAGTGTAGTGTTAACCCCCCTATAGACAATGTAGTGTTAACCCCCCTATAGACAGTGTAGTGTTTACCCCCCTATAGACAGTGTAATGTTAACCCCCCTATAGACAGTGTAGTGTTAACCCCCCTATAGACAGTGTAGTGTTAACCCCCCTATAGACAGTGTAGTGTTAACCCCCCTATAGACAGTGTAGTGTTATTAACCCCCCTATAGACAGTGTAGTGTTAACCCCCCTATAGACAGTGTAGTGTTAACCCCCCTATAGACAGTGTAGTGTTAACCCCCCTATAGACAGTGTAGTGTTAACCCCCCTATAGACAGTGTAGTGTTAACCCCCCTATAGACAGTTTAGTGTTAACCCCCCTATAGACAGTGTAGTGTTAACCCCCCTATAGACAGTGTAGTGTTAACCCCCCTATAGACAGTGTAGTGTTAACCATCATATAGACAGTGTAGTGTTAACCCCCCTATAGACAGTGTAGTGTTAACCCACCTATAGACAGTGTAGTGTTAACTCCCTATAGACAGTGTAGTGTTAACCCCCCTATAGACAGTGTAGTGTTAACCCCCATATAGACAGTGTAGTGTTAACCCCCCTATAGACAGTGTAGTGTTAACCCCCCTATAGACAGTGTAGTGTTAACCCCCCTATAGACAGTGTAGTGTTTACCCCCCTATAGACAGTGTAATGTTAACCCCCCTATAGACTGTGTAGTGTTAACCCCCCTATAGACAGTGTAGTGTTAACCCCCCTATAGACAGTGTAGTGTTAACCCCCCTATAGACAGTGTAGTGTTATTATCCCCCCTATAGACAGTGTAGTGTTTACCCCCCTATAGACAGTGTAGTGTTAACCATCCTATAGACAGTGTAGTGTTAACCCCCCTATAGACAGTGTAGAGTTAACCCACCTATAGACAGTGTAGTGTTAACTCCCTATAGACAGTGTAGTGTTAACCCCCTATAGACAGTTTAGTGTTAACCCCCCTATAGACAGTGTAGTGTTAACCCCCCTATAGACAGTGTAGTGTTAACCCCCCTATAGACAGTGTAGTGTTATTAACTCCCCTATAGACAGTGTAGTGTTATTAACCCCCCTATAGACAGTGTAGTGTTAACCCCCTATAGACAGTGTAGTGTTAACCCCCCTATAGTCAGTGTAGTGTTAACCCCCCTATAGACAGTGTAGTGTTAACTCCCCTATAGACAGTGTAGTGTTAACCCCCCTATAGACAGTGTAGTGTTAACCCCCCTATAGACATTGTAGTGTTAACCCCCCTATAGACAGTGTAGTGTTAACCATCCTATAGACAGTGTAGTGTTAACCTCCCTATAGACAGTGTAGTGTTAACCCCCTATAGACAGTGTAGTGTTAACCCCCCTATAGACAGTGTAGTGTTTACCCCCCTATAGACAGTGTAGTGTTAACCCCCCTATAGACAGTGTAGTGTTAACCCCCCTATAGACAGTGTAGTGTTATTAACCCCCCTATAGACAGTGTAGTGTTATTAACCCGACCTATAGACCGTGTAGTGTTAACCCCCCTATAGACAGTGTAGTGTTAACCCCCCTATAGACAGTGTAGTGTTTACCCCCCTATAGACAGTGTAGTGTTAACCCCCCTATAGACAGTGTAGTGTTAACCCCCTTATAGACAGTGTAGTGTTATTAACCCCCTTATAGACAGTGTAGTGTTATTAACCCGACCTATAGACCGTGTAGTGTTAACCCCCCTATAGACAGTGTAGTGTTAACCATCCTGTAGACAGTGTAGTGTTAACCCCCCTATAGACAGTGTAGTGTTAACCCCCCTATAGACAGTGTAGTGTTTACCCCCCTATAGACAGTGTAGTGTTATTAACCCCCCTATAGACAGTGTAGTGTTATTACTCCCCTATAGACGGTGTAGTGTTATTAACCCCCCTATAGACAGTGTAGTGTTAACCCCCTATAGACAGTGTAGTGTTAACCCCCCTATAGACAGTGTAGTGTTAACCCCCCTATAGACAGTGTAGTGTTAACCCCCCTATAGACAATGTAGTGTTAACCCCCCTATAGACAGTATAGTGTTAACCCCCCTATAGACAGTGTAGTGTTATTAACCCCCCTATAGACAGTGTAGTGTTAGCCCCCCTATAGACAGTGTAGTGTTAACCCCCCTATAGACAGTGTAGTGTTAACCCCCCTATAGACATTGTAGTGTTAACCCCCCTATAGACAGTGTAGTGTTAACCCCCCTATAGACAGTGTAGTGTTAACCATCCTATAGACAGTGTAGTGTTAACCCCCCTATAGACAGTGTAGTGTTAACCCACCTATAGACAGTGTAGTGTTAACTCCCTATAGACAGTGTAGTGTTAACCCCCCTATAAACAGTGTAGTGTTAACCCCCTATAGACAGTGTAGTGTTAACCCCCTATAGACACTGTAGTGTTAACCCCCCTATAGACAGTGTAGTGTTAACCCCCCTATAGACAGTGTAGTGTTAACCCCCCTATAGACAGTGTAGTGTTTACCCCCCTATAGACAGTGTAATGTTAACCCCCCTATAGACAGTGTAGTGTTAACCCCCCTATAGACAGTGTAGTGTTAACCCCCCTATAGACAGTGTAGTGTTAACCCCCCTATAGACAGTGTAGTGTTATTAACCCCCCTATAGACAGTGTAGTGTTAACCCCCCTATAGACAGTGTAGTGTTAACCCCCCTATAGACAGTGTAGTGTTAACCCCCCTATAGACAGTGTAGTGTTAACCCCCCTATAGACAGTGTAATGTTAACCCCCCTATAGACAGTGTAGTGTTAACCCCCCTATAGACAGTTTAGTGTTAACCCCCCTATAGACAGTGTAGTGTTAACCCCCCTATAGACAGTGTTGTGTTAACCCCCCTATAGACAGTGTAGTGTTAACCCCCCTATAGACAGTGTAGTGTTAGCCCCCTTATAGACAGTGTAGTGTTATTAACCCCCCTATAGACAGTGTAGTGTTTACCCCCCTATAGACAGTGTAGTGTTAACCATCCTATAGACAGTGTAGTGTTAACCCCCCTATAGACAGTGTAGTGTTAACCCACCTATAGACATTGTAGTGTTAACTCCCTATAGACAGTGTAGTGTTAACCCCCCTATAGACAGTTTAGTGTTAACCCCCCTATAGACAGTGTAGTGTTAACCCCCCTATAGACAGTGTAGTGTTAACCCCCCTATAGACAGTGTAGTGTTAACCATCCTATAGACAGTGTAGTGTTAACCCCCCTATAGACAGTGTAGTGTTAACCCCCTATAGACAGTGTAGTGTTTACCCCCCTATAGACAGTGTAGTGTTATTAACCCCCCTATAGACAGTGTAGTGTTAACCCCCTATAGACAGTGTAGTGTTAACCCCCCTATAGACAGTGTAGTGTTATTAACCCCCCTATAGACAGTGTAGTGTTATTAACCCCCCTATAGACCGTGTAGTGTTAACCCCCCTATAGACAGTGTAGTGTTAACCATCCTGTAGACAGTGTAGTGTTAACCCCCCTATAGACAGTGTAGTGTTAACCCCCCTATAGACAGTGTAGTGTTTACCCCCCTATAGACAGTGTAGTGTTAACTCCCTATAGACAGTCTAGTGTTAACCCCACTATAGACAGTGTAGTGTTAACCCCCATATAGACAGTGTAGTGTTAACCCCCCTATAGACAGTGTAGTGTTAACCCCCCTATAGACAGTGTAGTGTTAACCCCCCTATAGACAGTGTAGTGTTTACCCCCCTATAGACAGTGTAATGTTAACCCCCCTATAGACAGTGTAGTGTTAACCCCCCTATAGACAGTGTAGTGTTAACCCCCCTATAGACAGTGTAGTGTTAACCCCCCTATAGACAGTGTAGTGTTATTAACCCCCCTATAGACAGTGTAGTGTTTACCCCCCTATAGACAGTGTAGTGTTAACCATCCTATAGACAGTGTAGTGTTAACCCACCTATAGACAGTGTAGTGTTAACCCACCTATAGACAGTGTAGTGTTAACTCCCTATAGACAGTGTAGTGTTAACCCCCCTATAGACAGTGTAATGTTAACCCCCCTATAGACAGTGTAGTGTTATTAACTCCCCTATAGACAGTGTAGTGTTATTAACCCCCCTATAGACAGTGTAGTGTTAACCCCCTATAGACAGTGTAGTGTTAACCCCCCTATAGACAGTGTAGTGTTAACCCCCCTATAGACAGTGTAGTGTTAACCCCCCTATAGACAGTGTAGTGTTAACCCCCCTATAGACAGTGTAGTGTTATTAACCCCCCTATAGACAGTGTAGTGTTAACCCCCCTTATAGACAGTGTAGTGTTAACCCCGCTATAGACAGTGTAGTGTTAACCCCCCTATAGACAGTGTAGTGTTAACCCCCCTATAGACATTGTAGTGTTAACCCCCCTATAGACAGTGTAGTGTTAACCATCCTATAGACAGTGTAGTGTTAACCTCCCTATAGACAGTGTAGTGTTAACCCCCTATAGACAGTGTAGTGTTAACCCACCTATAGACAGTGTAGTGTTTACCCCCCTATAGACAGTGTAGTGTTAACCCCCCTATAGACAGTGTAGTGTTAACCCCCCTATAGACAGTGTAGTGTTATTAACCCCCCTATAGACAGTGTAGTGTTATTAACCCGACCTATAGACCGTGTAGTGTTAACCCCCCTATAGACAGTGTAGTGTTAACCATCCTGTAGACAGTGTAGTGTTAACCCCCCTATAGACAGTGTAGTGTTAACCCCCCTATAGACAGTGTAGTGTTTACCCCCCTATAGACAGTGTAGTGTTATTAACCCCCCTATAGACAGTGTAGTGTTAACCCCCTATAGACAGTGTAGTGTTAACCCCCCTATAGACAGTGTATTGTTAACCCCACTATAGACAGTGTAGTGTTAACCTCCCTATAGACAGTGTAGTGTTAACCCCCCTATAGACAGTGTAGTGTTAACCCCCCTATAGACAGTGTAGTGTTAACCCCCCTATAGACAGTGTAGTGTTATTAACCCCCCTATAGACAGTGTAGTGTTTACCCCCCTATAGACAGTGTAGTGTTAACCATCCTATAGACAGTGTAGTGTTAACCCCCCTATAGACAGTGTAGTGTTATTACTCCCCTATAGACGGTGTAGTGTTATTAACCCCCCTATAGACAGTGTAGTGTTAACCCCCTATAGACAGTGTAGTGTTAACCCCCCTATAGACAGTGTAGTGTTAACCCCCCTATAGACAGTGTAGTGTTAACCCCCCTATAGACAATGTAGTGTTAACCCCCCTATAGACAGTATAGTGTTAACCCCCCTATAGACAGTGTAGTGTTATTAACCCCCCTATAGACAGTGTAGTGTTAGCCCCCCTATAGACAGTGTAGTGTTAACCCCCCTATAGACAGTGTAGTGTTAACCCCCCTATAGACATTGTAGTGTTAACCCCCCTATAGACAGTGTAGTGTTAACCATCCTATAGACAGTGTAGTGTTAACCCCCCTATAGACAGTGTAGTGTTAACCCACCTATAGACAGTGTAGTGTTAACTCCCTATAGACAGTGTAGTGTTAACCCCCCTATAAACAGTGTAGTGTTAACCCCCTATAGACAGTGTAGTGTTAACCCCCTATAGACACTGTAGTGTTAACCCCCCTATAGACAGTGTAGTGTTAACCCCCCTATAGACAGTGTAGTGTTAACCCCCCTATAGACAGTGTAGTGTTTACCCCCCTATAGACAGTGTAATGTTAACCCCCCTATAGACAGTGTAGTGTTAACCCCCCTATAGACAGTGTAGTGTTAACCCCCCTATAGACAGTGTAGTGTTAACCCCCCTATAGACAGTGTAGTGTTATTAACCCCCCTATAGACAGTGTAGTGTTAACCCCCCTATAGACAGTGTAGTGTTAACCCCCCTATAGACAGTGTAGTGTTAACCCCCCTATAGACAGTGTAGTGTTAACCCCCCTATAGACAGTGTAATGTTAACCCCCCTATAGACAGTGTAGTGTTAACCCCCCTATAGACAGTTTAGTGTTAACCCCCCTATAGACAGTGTAGTGTTAACCCCCCTATAGACAGTGTTGTGTTAACCCCCCTATAGACAGTGTAGTGTTTACCCCCCTATAGACAGTGTAATGTTAACCCCCCTATAGACAGTGTAGTGTTAACCCCCCTATAGACAGTGTAGTGTTAACCCCCCTATAGACAGTGTAGTGTTAGCCCCCCTATAGACAGTGTAGTGTTATTAACCCCCCTATAGACAGTGTAGTGTTTACCCCCCTATAGACAGTGTAGTGTTAACCATCCTATAGACAGTGTAGTGTTAACCCCCCTATAGACAGTGTAGTGTTAACCCACCTATAGACATTGTAGTGTTAACTCCCTATAGACAGTGTAGTGTTAACCCCCCTATAGACAGTTTAGTGTTAACCCCCCTATAGACAGTGTAGTGTTAACCCCCCTATAGACAGTGTAGTGTTAACCCCCCTATAGACAGTGTAATGTTAACCCCCCTATAGACAGTGTAGTGTTAACCCCCCTATAGACAGTGTAGTGTTAACCCCCCTATAGACAGTGTAGTGTTATTAACCCCCCTATAGACAGTGTAGTGTTAACCCCCCCTATAGACAGTGTAGTGTTAACCCCCCCTATAGACACTGTAGTGTTAACCCCCCTATAGACAGCGTAGTGTTAACCCCCTATAGACTGTTATCGTTATTAAAGTGGTGTTATTTAAAGTAACTAGTGATATCAATATTAAGTCCGTTTATTAAAGTGGCCAGAGATTTGAGTCAGTATGTTGGCAGCAGCCTCTCTGTGTTAGTGATGGCTGTTTAACAGTCTGATGGACTTGAGATAGAAGCTGTTTTTCAATCTCTCAGTCCCAGCTTGATGCACCTGTACTGACCTCGCCTTCTGGATGGTAGCGGGGTGAACAGGCAGCGGCTCGGGTGGTTGTTGTCCTTGATGATCTTTTTGGCCTTCCTGTGACATCGGGTGGTTTAGGTCCTGAAGGACGGGTAGTTTGCCCCCGGTGATGTGTTGTGCAGACCCCACCACCCTCTGGAGAGCCCTGTGGTTGTGCAGGCGGCGCAGTTGTCGTACCAGGCGGTGATGCAGCCTGACTCTCGATTTTGCATCTGTAAAAGTTTGTGAAGGTTTTAGGTGACAAGCCAAATTTCTTCAGCCTCCTGAGGTTGAAGAGACACTTTTATCTATGTCTCTGTCTCTATCTTTCTTTCTCTCTCGCTCTGTCTGTCTCTCTTTCTCTCTCTCTCTCTGTCTCTCCCTGTCACTCTCTGTCGCTCTCTGTCTCTCTCTCTCAGTCTCTCTCTTTCTCTCTCTCTCTCTTTCTCGCTCTCCCTCCTCTCCCTCCTCTCTCTCTATCTGTCTCTCTTCCTCTCTGTCTTTGTCTCTCTTTCTCTCTCTCCCTCCTCTCTCTCTCTCTCTCTCTCTCTCTCTCTCTCTCTCTCTCATTCTCTCTGTCTTTCTCTCTCCTACTCTGCCTAGCTCTGGATTCCGTACAACATAATCACGACCTCTTATCCCGCCATATTTTAAATTCCGTATTAACACGTATTTAACTTCTGTTTCACCCCAATAACAGACATACCAAACTTTCTCTCTTGGCTTTACTTTAGACCAATATGTGTTAACATCATTTCCCATATTACAAATTCCCTATCAACACTCACTTAACTCCCTGTT
>NC_138308.1:95166160-95243660 GCF_965601325.2 Salmo salar | reverse complement strand
CTCTGTCAAGATCCTCTCTGTCAAGAACCTCTCTGTCAAGATCTTCTCTGTCAAGATCTTCTCTGTCAAGATCCTCTCTGTCAAGATCCTCTCTGTCAATATCCTCTCTGTCAAGATCCTCTCTGTCATGATCCTTTCTGTCAATATCCTCTCTGTCAAGATCCTCTCTGTCAATATCCTCTCTGTCAAGATCCTCTCTGTCAAGATCCTCTCTGTCAAGATCCTGCTGATTCTAGGATGTCCACCTTTTTCATTATCATTTAAAAGGCTAAACGGATCCTAAATCAGCACTCCTACTCTGAGACGCTTGATACAGTTCTCTAACTGGTCCTAGATCTGTGTTCTATAGCTTTCCTTGAAATGATTTACGTTAGGATCTGGGGAATGGAAGTTTATCCACGATCTGTGTTCTTGACACATGCAGTGTGTGAGTGGCGGCAAAGTAATTGAATGCATATCTGCTCTGGACCTCAATAAGATAACAGAAAACAGCTTTAAAAACCCTGATACAGAGATCTCTGAACTTAGCACTAAAGAACATTAGAATGTAGGGAACTCACAATAAATACCCCGATACAGAGATCTCTGAACTTAGCACTAAAGAACAATAGAATGTAGGGAACTCACAATAAAAAACCCTGATACAGAGATCTAGAACTGAAGAACATTAGAATGTAGGGAACTCACAGTAAAAAACCCTGATACAGAGATCTAGAACTGAAGAACATTAGAATGTAGGGAACTCACTATAAAAACCCTGATACAGAGATCTCTGAACTTAGAACTAAAGAACATTAGAATGTAGGGAACTCACAATAAATACCCTGATACAGAGATCTCTGAACTTAGAACTAAAGAACATTAGAATGTAGGGAACTCACTATAAAAACCCTGATACAGAGATCTCTGAACTTAGCACTAAAGAACATTAGAATGTAGGGAACTCACTATAAAAACCCTGATACAGAGATCTCTGAACTTAGAACTAAAGAACATTAGAATGCAGGGAACTCACAACAAATTGTGATGTCCTCCTAGGGGCAACTAGAGGGCAAATGAAAGCAATCCACAAAACATACACCAGCCATCGGTCTACGTACTGCTAATATGTGGCATTAAATAACCACTTGAATCATTTCAACTCCAGAAAGCCACAGTTTTGTCTCGCTCGTACCACTTCTATGGTGAAAAACGAACATTTCTTCAAAAACATGCCAAGTCTATTTTTGCATTTTTCTGGTTTTTCCACCACCCATCTGCACTACGCACACACACACAGATGTTTAGGGATAGCCTTAGGCTGCCAGACACACACACACACACACACACACACACACACACACACACACACACACACACACACACACACACACACACACACACACACACACACACACACACACACACACACACACACACCCAAGTAATTTGCAAGTTGGATCCTTCTCAAACACTTGTTTATCAGCTATCTGTCTCTGTCATGTAATAGTCTCTCCAACGACTCAGAACACATACTAACCTGGATGGAACCAAGGAACTATGGGAACACATACTAACCTGGATGGAACCAAGGAAGTTTAGAATACATACTAACCTGGATGGAACCAAGGAACTATGGGAACACATACTAACCTGGATGGAACCAAGGAAGTTTAGAATACATACTAACCTGGATGGAACCAAGGAAGTTTAGAATACTAACTAACCTGGATAGAACCAAGGAAGTTTAGAATACATACTAACCTGTATGGAACCAAGGAAGTTTAGAATACAAACTAACCTGGATGGAACCAAGGAGGTTTAGAATACAAACTAACCTGGATGGAACCAAGGAGTTTTAGAATACAAACTAACCTGGATGGAACCAAGGAAGTTTAGAATACTAACTAACCTGGATAGAACCAAGGAAGTTTAGAATACATACTAACCTGGATGGAACCAAGGAAGTTTAGAATACAAAATAACGTGGATGGAACCAAGGAAGTTTAGAATACTAACTAACCTGGATGGAACCAAGGAAGTTTAGAATACAAACTAACGTGGTTGGAACCAAGGAAGTTTAGAATACAAACTAACCTGGATGGAACAAAGGAAGTTTAGAATACATACTAACCTGTATGGAACCAAGGAAGTTTAGAATACAAACTAACCTGGATGGAACCATGGAACTATGGGAACACATACTTACCTGGATGGAACCAAGGAAGTTTAGAACACAAACTAACCTGGATGGAACCAAGGAAGTTTAGAACACAAACTAACCTGGATGGAACCAAGGAAGTTTAGAACACAAACTAACCTGGATGGAACCAATGAAGTTTAGAATACATACTAACCTGTATGGAACCAAGGAAGTTTAGAATACAAACTAACGAGGATGGAACCATGGAACTATGGGAACACATACTAACCTGGATGGAACCAAGGAAGTTTAGAACACAAACTAACCTGGATGGAACCAAGGAAGTTTAGAATACGAACTAACCTGGATGGAACCAATGAAGTTCAGAATACAAACTAACCTGGATGGAACCAAGGAAGTTTAGAATACAAACTAACCTGGATGGAACCATGGAACTATGGGAATACAAACTAAGCTGGATGGAACCAAGGAAGTTCAGAATACAAACTAACCTGGATGGAACCAAGGAAGTTTAGAATACATACTAACCTGGATGGAACCAGGGAAGTTTAGAGTACATACTAACCTGGATGGAACCAATGAAGTTTAGAATACATACTAACCTGGATGGAACCAAGGAAGTTCAGAATACATACTAACCTGGATGGAACCAAGGAAGTTTAGAATACTAACTAACCTGGATGGAACCAAGGAAGTTTAGAACACAAACTAACCTAGATGGAACCAAGGAAGTTTAGAACACAAACTAACCTGGATGGAACCAAGGAAGTTTAGAATACAAACTAACCTGGATGGAACCAGGGAAGTTTAGAATATAAACTAACCTGGATGGAACCAAGGAAGTTTAGAATACAAACTAACCTGGATGGAACCAAGGAAGCTTAGAATACAAACTAACCTGGATGGAACCAAGGAAGTTTAGAATACATACTAACCTGTATGGAACCATGGAAGTTTAGAATACAAACTAACCTGGATGGAACCATGGAACTATGGGAACACATACTAACCTGGATGGAACCAAGGAAGTTTAGAATACTAACTAACCTGGATGGAACCAAGGAAGTTTAGAATACATACTAACCTGGATGGAACCAAGGAAGTTTAGAGTACATACTAACCTGGATGGAACCAATGAAGTTTGGAATACATACTAACCTGGATGGAACCAAGGAAGTTCAGAATACATACTAACCTGGATGGAACCAAGGAAGTTTAGAATACTAACTAACCTGGATGGAACCAAGGAAGTTTAGAACACAAACTAACCTGGATGGAACCAAGGAAGTTTAGAACACAAACTAACCGTGATGGAACCAAGGAAGTTTAGAATACATACTAACCTGGATGGAATCAAGGAAGTTTAGAATACATACTAACCTGGATGGAACCAAAGAAGTTTAGAATACTAACTAATGTGGATGGAACCAAGGAAGTTTAGAATACAAACTAACGTGGATGGAACCAAGGAAGTTTAGAATACAAACTAACCTGGATGGAACCAAGGAAGTTCCGAATACATACTATACTGGATGGAACCAATGAAGTTCAGAACACATACTAACCTGGATGGAACCAAGGAAGTTTAGAACACAAACTAATGTGGATGGCATCAAGGAAGTTTAGAATACAAACTAATGTGGATGGAACCAAGGAAGTTTAGAATACAAACTAACCTGGATGGAACCATGGAACTATGGGAATACAAACTAACCTGTATGGAACCAAGGAAGTTTAGAATACAAACTAACCTGGATGGAACCAAGGAAGTTTAGAATACAAACTAACCTGGATGGAACCAAGGAAGTTTAGAACACAAACTAACCTGGATGGAACCAATGAAGTTTAGAATACATACTAACCTGTATGGAACCAAGGAAGTTTAGAATACAAACTAACGAGGATGGAACCATGGAACTATGGGAACACATACTAACCTGGATGGAACCAAGGAAGTTTAGAACACAAACTAACCTGGATGGAACCAAGGAAGTTTAGAATACGAACTAACCTGGATGGAACCAAGGAAGTTTAGAATATTAACTAACCTGGAAGGAACCAAGGAAGTTTAGAATACATACTAACCTGGATGGAACCAATGAAGTTCAGAATACAAACTAACCTGGATGGAACCAAGGAAGTTTAGAATACAAACTAACCTGGATGGAACCATGGAACTATGGGAATACAAACTAAGCTGGATGGAACCAAGGAAGTTCAGAATACAAACTAACCTGGATGGAACCAAGGAAGTTTAGAATACATACTAACCTGGATGGAACCAGGGAAGTTTAGAGTACATACTAACCTGGATGGAACCAATGAAGTTTAGAATACATACTAACCTGGATGGAACCAAGGAAGTTCAGAATACATACTAACCTGGATGGAACCAAGGAAGTTTAGAATACTAACTAACCTGGATGGAACCAAGGAAGTTTAGAACACAAACTAACCTAGATGGAACCAAGGAAGTTTAGAACACAAACTAACCTGGATGGAACCAAGGAAGTTTAGAATACAAACTAACCTGGATGGAACCAGGGAAGTTTAGAATACAAACTAACCTGGATGGAACCAAGGAAGTTTAGAATACAAACTAACCTGGATGGAACCAAGGAAGCTTAGAATACAAACTAACCTGGATGGAACCAAGGAAGTTTAGAATACATACTAACCTGTATGGAACCATGGAAGTTTAGAATACAAACTAACCTGGATGGAACCATGGAACTATGGGAACACATACTAACCTGGATGGAACCAAGGAAGTTTAGAATACTAACTAACCTGGATGGAACCAAGGAAGTTTAGAATACATACTAACCTGGATGGAACCAAGGAAGTTTAGAGTACATACTAACCTGGATGGAACCAATGAAGTTTAGAATACATACTAACCTGGATGGAACCAAGGAAGTTCAGAATACATACTAACCTGGATGGAACATAGGAAGTTTAGAATACTAACTAACCTGGATGGAACCAAGGAAGTTTAGAACACAAACTAACCTGGATGGAACCAAGGAAGTTTAGAACACAAACTAACCGTGATGGAACCAAGGAAGTTTAGAATACATACTAACCTGGATGGAACCAAGGAAGTTTAGAATACATACTAACCTGGATGGAACCAAGGAAGTTTAGAATACTAACTAATGTGGATGGAACCAAGGAAGTTTAGAATACAAACTAACGTGGATGGAACCAAGGAAGTTTAGAATACAAACTAACCTGGATGGAACCATGGAAGTTCCGAATACATACTAACCTGGATGGAACCAATGAAGTTCAGAACACATACTAACCTGGATGGAACCAAGGAAGTTTAGAACACAAACTAATGTGGATGGAATCAAGGAAGTTTAGAATACAAACTAATGTGGATGGAACCAAGGAAGTTTAGAATACAAACTAACCTGGATGGAACCATGGAACTATGGGAATACAAACTAACCTGTATGGAACCAAGGAAGTTTAGAATACAAACTAACCTGGATGGAACCAAGGAAGTTTAGAATACAAACTAACCTGGATGGAACCAAGGAAGTTCAGAATACAAACTAACCTGGATGGAACCAAGGAAGTTTAGAATACAAACTAACCAGGATGGAACCAAGGAAGTTTAGAATACAAACTAATGTGGATGGAACCAAGGAAGTTTAGAATACAAACTAACCTGGATAGAACCAAGGATGTTTAGAATACAAACTAACCTGGATGGAACCAAGGAAGTTTAGAATACTAACTAACCTGGATGGAACAAAGGAAGTTTAGAATACAAACTAACCTGGATGGAACCAAGGAAGTTTAGAATACTAACTTACCTGGATGGAACCAAGGAAGTTTAGAATACAAACTAATCTGGATGGAACCAATGAAGTTTATAATACAAACTAACCTGGATGGAACCAAGGAAGGTTAGAATACTAACTAACCTGGATGGAACCAAGGAAGTTTAGAATACAAACTAACCTGGATGGAACCAAGGAAGTTCAGAATACATACTAACCTGGATGGAACCAAGGAAGTTTAGAATACTAACTAACCTGGATGGAACCAAGGAAGTTTAGAACACATACTAAACTGGATGGAACCAAGGAAGTTTAGAATCCCAACAAACCTCGGTGGAACCAAGGAAGTTCAGAACACATACTAACCTGGATGGAACCAAGGAAGTTTAGAACACAAACTAACCTAGATGGAACCAAGGAAGTTTAGAACACAACTAACCTGGATGGAACCAAGGAAGTTTAGAATACAAACTAACCTGAATGGAACCAAGGAAGTTTAGAATACAAACTAACCTGGATGGAACCAAGGAAGTTTAGAATACAAACTAACCTGGATGGAACCAAGGAAGTTTAGAATACAAACTAACCTGGATGGAACCAAGGAAGTTTAGAATACATACTAACCTGTATGGAACCAAGGAAGTTTAGAATACAAACTAACCTGGATGGAACCATGGAACTATGGGAACACATACTAACCTGGATGGAACCAATGAAGTTTAGAATACATACTAACCTGGATGGAACCAAGGAAGTACAGAATACATACTAACCTGGATGGAACCAAGGAAGTTTAGAATACTAACTAACCTGGATGGAACCAAGGAAGTTTAGAACACAAACTAACCTGGATGGAACCAAGGAAGTTTAGAACAGAAACTAACCTGGATGGAACCAAGGAAGTTTAGAATACATACTAACCTGGATGGAACCAAGAAAGTTTAGAATACATACTAACCTGGATGGAACCAAGGAAGTTTAGAATACTTACTAATGTGGATGGAACCAAGGAAGTTTAGAATACAAACAACGTGGATGGAACCAAGGAAGTTTAGAATACAAACTAACCTGGATGGAACCAAGGAAGTTCCGAATACATACTAACCTGGATGGAACCAAGGAAGTTCAGAACACATACTAACCTGGATGGAACCAAGGAAGTTTAGAACACAAACTAATGTGGATGGAATCAAGGAAGTTTAGAATACAAACTAATGTGGATGGAACCAAGGAAGTTTAGAATACAAACTAACCTGGATGGAACCATGGAACAATGGGAATACAAATTAACCTGGATGGAACCAAGGAAGTTTAGAATACAAACTAACCTGGATGGAACCAAGGAAGTTTAGAATACAAACTAACCTGGATGGAACCAAGGAAGTTTAGAATACAAACTAACCTGGATGGAACCAAGGAAGTTTAGAATACAAACTAACCTGGATGGAACCAAGGAAGTTCAGAATACAAACTAACCTGGATGGAACCAAGGAAGTTTAGAATACAAACTAACGAGGATGGAACCAAGGAAGTTTAGAATACAAACTAATGTGGATGGAACCAAGGAAGTTTAGAATACAAACTAACCTGGATGGAACCATGGAACTATGGGAATACAAACTAACCTGGATGGAACCAAGGAAGTTTAGAATACAAACTAACCTGGATGGAACCAAGGAAGTTTAGAATACAAACTAACCTGGATGGAACCAAGGAAGTTTAGAATACAAACTAACCTGGATGGAACCAAGGAAGTTTAGAATACAAACTAACCTGGATGGAACCAAGGAAGATCATAATACAAACTAACCTGG
Source organism: Salmo salar (assembly GCF_965601325.2). Classification (NCBI taxonomy): domain Eukaryota; kingdom Metazoa; phylum Chordata; class Actinopteri; order Salmoniformes; family Salmonidae; genus Salmo; species Salmo salar. The sequence goes on along the minus strand of NC_138308.1, from coordinate 95,235,909 downwards.
ATGGAACCAAGGAAGTTTAGAATACAAAATAACGAGGATGGAACCAAGGAAGTTTAGAATACAAACTAATGTGGATGGAACCAAGGAAGTTTAGAATACAAACTAACCTGGATGGAACCAAGGAAGTTTAGAATACAAACTAACCTGGATGGAACCAAGGAAGTTTAGAATACTAACTAACCTGGATGGAACAAAGGAAGTTTAGAATACAAACTAACCTGGATGGAACCAAGGAAGTTTAGAATACTAACTAACCTGGATGGAACCAAGGAAGTTTAGAATACAAACTAACCTGGATGGAACCAATGAAGTTTATAATACAAACTAACCTGGATGGAACCAAGGAAGTTTAGAATACAAACTAACCTGGACGGAACCAAGGAAGTTTAGAATACAAACTAACCTGGATGGAACCAAGGAAGTTTAGAATACAAACTAACCTGGATGGTACCAAGGAAGTTTAGAATACAAACTAAGCTGGATGGAACCAAGGAAGTTTAGAATACAAACTAACCTGGATGGAACCAAGGAAGTTTAGAATACATACTAACCTGGATGGAACCAAGGAAGTTCAGAACACAAATTAACCTGGATGGAACCAAGGAAGTTCAGAATACAAACTAACCTGGATGGAACCAAGAAAGTTTAGAATACATACTAACCTGGATGGAACCAAGGAAGTTCAGAATACTAACTAACCTGGATGTAACCAAGGAAGTTCAGAATACAAACTAACCTGGATGGAACCAAGGAAGTTCAGAATACAAACTAACCTGGATGGAACCAAGGAAGTTCAGAATACATACTAACCTGGATGGAACCAAGGAAGTTCAGAATACATACTAACCTGGATGGAACCAAGGAAGTTCACAATACAAACTAACCTGGATGGAACCAAGGAAGTTTAGAATACAAACTAACCTGGATGGAACCAAGGAAGTTCAGAATACAAACTAACCTGGATGGAACCAAGGAAGTTCAGATTACAAACTAACCTGGATGGAACCAAGGAAGTTCAGAATACATACTAACCTGGATGGAACCAAGGAAGTTCAGAATACAAACTAACCTGGATGGAACCAAGGAAGTTTAGAATACATTCTAACCTGGATGGAACCAAGGAAGTTTAGAATACTAACTAACCTGGATGGAACCAAGGAAGTTCAGAATACATACTAACCTGGATGGAACCAAGGAAGTTTAGAATACCAACTAACCTGGATGGAACCAAGGAAGTTTAGAACACATACTAACCTGGATGGAACCAAGGAAGTTTAGAATCCCAACTAACCTGGGTGGAACCAAGGAAGTTCAGAACACATACTAACCTGGATGCAACCAAGGAAGTTTAGAACACAAACTAACCTAGATGGAACCAAGGAAGGTTAGAACACAAACTAACCTGGATGGAACCAAGGAAGTTTAGAATACAAACTAACCTGGATGGAACCAAGGAAGTTTAGAATACAAACTAACCTGGATGGAACCAAGGAAGTTTAGAATACAAACTAACCTGGATGGAACAAAGGAAGTTCAGAATACATACTAACCTGGATGGAACCAAGGAAGTTCACAATACATATTAACCTGGATGGAACCAAGGATGTTCAGAATACATACTAACCTGGATGGAACCAAGGAAGTTCAGAATACAAACTAACCTGGATGGAACCAAGGAAGTTTAGAATACATACTAACCTGGATGGAACCAAGGAAGTTCAGAATACTAACTAACCTGGATGTAAAAAAGGAAGTTCAGAATACAAACTAACCTGGATGGAACCAAGGAAGTTCAGAATACAAACTAACCTGGATGGAACCAAGGAAGTTCAGAATACATACTAACCTGGATGGAACCAAGGAAGTTCAGAATACATACTAACCTGGATGGAACCAAGGAAGTTCACAATACAAACTAACCTGGATGGAACCAAGGAAGTTTAGAATACAAACTAACCTGGATGGAACCAAGGAAGTTCAGAATACAAACTAACCTGGATGGAACCAAGGAAGTTCAGAATACAAACTAACCTGGATGGAACCAAGGAAGTTCAGAATACATACTAACCTGGATGGAACCAAGGAAGTTCAGAATACAAACTAACCTGGATGGAACCAAGGAAGTTTAGAATACATACTAACCTGGATGGAACCAAGGAAGTTTAGAATACTAACTAACCTGGATGGAACCAAGGAAGTTCAGAATACATACTAACCTGGATGGAACCAAGGAAGTTTAGAATACTAACTAACCTGGATGGAACCAAGGAAGTTTAGAACACATACTAACCTGGATGGAACCAAGGAAGTTTAGAATCCCAACTAACCTGGGTGGAACCAAGGAAGTTCAGAACACATACTAACCTGGATGGAACCAAGGAAGTTTAGAACACAAACTAACCTAGATGGAACCAAGGAAGTTTAGAAGACAAACTAACCTGGATGGAACCAAGGAAGTTTAGAATACAAACTAACCTGGATGGAACCAAGGAAGTTTATAATACAAACTAATGTGGATGGAACCAAGGAAGTTTAGAATACAAACTAATGTGGATGGAACCAAGGAAGTTTAGAATACAAACTAACCTGGATGGAACCATGGAACTATGGGAATACAAACTAACCTGGATGGAACCAAGGATGTTTAGAACACAAACTAACCTGGATGGAACCAAGGAAGTTTAGAATACATACTAACCTGGATGGAACCAAGAAAGTTTAGAATACATACTAACCTGGATGGAACCAAGGAAGTTTAGAATACTTACTAATGTGGATGGAACGAAGGAAGTTTAGAATACAAACAACGTGGATGGAACCAAGGAAGTTTAGAATACAAACTAACCTGGATGGAACCAAGGAAGTTCCGAATACATACTAACCTGGATGGAACCAAGGAAGTTCAGAACACATACTAACCTGGATGGAACCAAGGAAGTTTAGAACACAAACTAATGTGGATGGAATCAAGGAAGTTTAGAATACAAACTAATGTGGATGGAACCAAGGAAGTTTAGAATACAAACTAACCTGGATGGAACCAAGGATGTTTAGAACACAAACTAATGTGGATGGAATCAAGGAAGTTTAGAATACAAACTAATGTGGATGGAACCAAGGAAGTTTAGAATACAAACTAACCTGGATGGAACCAATGAAGTTTAGAATACAAACTAACCTGGATTGAACCAAGGAAGTTTAGAATACAAACTAACCTGAATGGAACCGCAAAAGTTTAGAATACAAACTAACCTGGATGGAACCATGGAAGTTCAGAATACATACTAACCTGGATGGAACCAAGGACGTTTAGAATACTAACTAACCTGGATGGAACCAAGGAAGTTTAGAATACAAACTAACCTGGATGGAACCAAGGAAGTTTAGAATACTAACTAACCTGGATGGAACAAAGGAAGTTTAGAATACAAACTAACCTGGATGGAACCAAGGAAGTTTAGAATACTAACTAACCTGGATGGAACCAAGGAAGTTTAGAATACAAACTAACCTGGATGAAACCAATGAAGTTTATAATACAAACTAACCTGGATGGAACCAAGGAAGTTTAGAATACAAACTAACCTGGATGGAACCAAGGAAGCTTAGAATACAAACTAACCTGGATGGAACCAAGGAAGTTTAGAATACATACTAACCTGTATGGAACCATGGAAGTTTAGAATACAAACTAACCTGGATGGAACCATGGAACTATGGGAACACATACTAACCTGGATGGAACCAAGGAAGTTTAGAATACTAACTAACCTGGATGGAACCAAGGAAGTTTAGAATACATACTAACCTGGATGGAACCAAGGAAGTTTAGAGTACATACTAACCTGGATGGAACCAATGAAGTTTAGAATACATACTAACCTGGATGGAACCAAGGAAGTTCAGAATACATACTAACCTGGATGGAACCAAGGAAGTTTAGAATACTAACTAACCTGGATGGAACCAAGGAAGTTTAGAACACAAACTAACCTGGATGGAACCAAGGAAGTTTAGAACACAAACTAACCGTGATGGAACCAAGGAAGTTTAGAATACATACTAACCTGGATGGAACCAAGGAAGTTTAGAATACATACTAACCTGGATGGAACCAAGGAAGTTTAGAATACTAACTAATGTGGATGGAACCAAGGAAGTTTAGAATACAAACTAACGTGGATGGAACCAAGGAAGTTTAGAATACAAACTAACCTGGATGGAACCATGGAAGTTCCGAATACATACTAACCTGGATGGAACCAATGAAGTTCAGAACACATACTAACCTGGATGGAACCAAGGAAGTTTAGAACACAAACTAATGTGGATGGAATCAAGGAAGTTTAGAATACAAACTAATGTGGATGGAACCAAGGAAGTTTAGAATACAAACTAACCTGGATGGAACCATGGAACTATGGGAATACAAACTAACCTGTATGGAACCAAGGAAGTTTAGAATACAAACTAACCTGGATGGAACCAAGGAAGTTTAGAATACAAACTAACCTGGATGGAACCAAGGAAGTTCAGAATACAAACTAACCTGGATGGAACCAAGGAAGTTTAGAATACAAACTAACCAGGATGGAACCAAGGAAGTTTAGAATACAAACTAATGTGGATGGAACCAAGGAAGTTTAGAATACAAACTAACCTGGATAGAACCAAGGATGTTTAGAATACAAACTAACCTGGATGGAACCAAGGAAGTTTAGAATACTAACTAACCTGGATGGAACAAAGGAAGTTTAGAATACAAACTAACCTGGATGGAACCAAGGAAGTTTAGAATACTAACTTACCTGGATGGAACCAAGGAAGTTTAGAATACAAACTAATCTGGATGGAACCAATGAAGTTTATAATACAAACTAACCTGGATGGAACCAAGGAAGGTTAGAATACTAACTAACCTGGATGGAACCAAGGAAGTTTAGAATACAAACTAACCTGGATGGAACCAAGGAAGTTCAGAATACATACTAACCTGGATGGAACCAAGGAAGTTTAGAATACTAACTAACCTGGATGGAACCAAGGAAGTTTAGAACACATACTAAACTGGATGGAACCAAGGAAGTTTAGAATCCCAACAAACCTCGGTGGAACCAAGGAAGTTCAGAACACATACTAACCTGGATGGAACCAAGGAAGTTTAGAACACAAACTAACCTAGATGGAACCAAGGAAGTTTAGAACACAACTAACCTGGATGGAACCAAGGAAGTTTAGAATACAAACTAACCTGAATGGAACCAAGGAAGTTTAGAATACAAACTAACCTGGATGGAACCAAGGAAGTTTAGAATACAAACTAACCTGGATGGAACCAAGGAAGTTTAGAATACAAACTAACCTGGATGGAACCAAGGAAGTTTAGAATACATACTAACCTGTATGGAACCAAGGAAGTTTAGAATACAAACTAACCTGGATGGAACCATGGAACTATGGGAACACATACTAACCTGGATGGAACCAATGAAGTTTAGAATACATACTAACCTGGATGGAACCAAGGAAGTTCAGAATACATACTAACCTGGATGGAACCAAGGAAGTTTAGAATACTAACTAACCTGGATGGAACCAAGGAAGTTTAGAACACAAACTAACCTGGATGGAACCAAGGAAGTTTAGAACAGAAACTAACCTGGATGAAACCAAGGAAGTTTAGAATACATACTAACCTGGATGGAACCAAGAAAGTTTAGAATACATACTAACCTGGATGGAACCAAGGAAGTTTAGAATACTTACTAATGTGGATGGAACCAAGGAAGTTTAGAATACAAACAACGTGGATGGAACCAAGGAAGTTTAGAATACAAACTAACCTGGATGGAACCAAGGAAGTTCCGAATACATACTAACCTGGATGGAACCAAGGAAGTTCAGAACACATACTAACCTGGATGGAACCAAGGAAGTTTAGAACACAAACTAATGTGGATGGAATCAAGGAAGTTTAGAATACAAACTAATGTGGATGGAACCAAGGAAGTTTAGAATACAAACTAACCTGGATGGAACCATGGAACAATGGGAATACAAATTAACCTGGATGGAACCAAGGAAGTTTAGAATACAAACTAACCTGGATGGAACCAAGGAAGTTTAGAATACAAACTAACCTGGATGGAACCAAGGAAGTTTAGAATACAAACTAACCTGGATGGAACCAAGGAAGTTTAGAATACAAACTAACCTGGATGGAACCAAGGAAGTTCAGAATACAAACTAACCTGGATGGAACCAAGGAAGTTTAGAATACAAACTAACGAGGATGGAACCAAGGAAGTTTAGAATACAAACTAATGTGGATGGAACCAAGGAAGTTTAGAATACAAACTAACCTGGATGGAACCATGGAACTATGGGAATACAAACTAACCTGGATGGAACCAAGGAAGTTTAGAATACAAACTAACCTGGATGGAACCAAGGAAGTTTAGAATACAAACTAACCTGGATGGAACCAAGGAAGTTTAGAATACAAACTAACCTGGATGGAACCAAGGAAGTTTAGAATACAAACTAACCTGGATGGAACCAAGGAAGATCATAATACAAACTAACCTGGATGGAACCAAGGAAGTTTAGAATACAAAATAACGAGGATGGAACCAAGGAAGTTTAGAATACAAACTAATGTGGATGGAACCAAGGAAGTTTAGAATACAAACTAACCTGGATGGAACCAAGGAAGTTTAGAATACAAACTAACCTGGATGGAACCAAGGAAGTTTAGAATACTAACTAACCTGGATGGAACAAAGGAAGTTTAGAATACAAACTAACCTGGATGGAACCAAGGAAGTTTAGAATACTAACTAACCTGGATGGAACCAAGGAAGTTTAGAATACAAACTAACCTGGATGGAACCAATGAAGTTTATAATACAAACTAACCTGGATGGAACCAAGGAAGTTTAGAATACAAACTAACCTGGACGGAACCAAGGAAGTTTAGAATACAAACTAACCTGGATGGAACCAAGGAAGTTTAGAATACAAACTAACCTTGATGGTACCAAGGAAGTTTAGAATACAAACTAAGCTGGATGGAACCAAGGAAGTTTAGAATACAAACTAACCTGGATGGAACCAAGGAAGTTTAGAATACATACTAACCTGGATGGAACCAAGGAAGTTCAGAACACAAATTAACCTGGATGGAACCAAGGAAGTTCAGAATACAAACTAACCTGGATGGAACCAAGAAAGTTTAGAATACATACTAACCTGGATGGAACCAAGGAAGTTCAGAATACTAACTAACCTGGATGTAACCAAGGAAGTTCAGAATACAAACTAACCTGGATGGAACCAAGGAAGTTCAGAATACAAACTAACCTGGATGGAACCAAGGAAGTTCAGAATACATACTAACCTGGATGGAACCAAGGAAGTTCAGAATACATACTAACCTGGATGGAACCAAGGAAGTTCACAATACAAACTAACCTGGATGGAACCAAGGAAGTTTAGAATACAAACTAACCTGGATGGAACCAAGGAAGTTCAGAATACAAACTAACCTGGATGGAACCAAGGAAGTTCAGATTACAAACTAACCTGGATGGAACCAAGGAAGTTCAGAATACATACTAACCTGGATGGAACCAAGGAAGTTCAGAATACAAACTAACCTGGATGGAACCAAGGAAGTTTAGAATACATTCTAACCTGGATGGAACCTAAGGAAGTTTAGAATACTAACTAACCTGGATGGAACCAAGGAAGTTCAGAATACATACTAACCTGGATGGAACCAAGGAAGTTTAGAATACCAACTAACCTGGATGGAACCAAGGAAGTTTAGAACACATACTAACCTGGATGGAACCAAGGAAGTTTAGAATCCCAACTAACCTGGGTGGAACCAAGGAAGTTCAGAACACATACTAACCTGGATGCAACCAAGGAAGTTTAGAACACAAACTAACCTAGATGGAACCAAGGTTGTTAGAACACAAACTAACCTGGATGGAACCAAGGAAGTTTAGAATACAAACTAACCTGGATGGAACCAAGGAAGTTTAGAATACAAACTAACCTGGATGGAACCAAGGAAGTTTAGAATACAAACTAACCTGGATGGAACAAAGGAAGTTCAGAATACATACTAACCTGGATGGAACCAAGGAAGTTCACAATACATATTAACCTGGATGGAACCAAGGATGTTCAGAATACATACTAACCTGGATGGAACCAAGGAAGTTCAGAATACAAACTAACCTGGATGGAACCAAGGAAGTTTAGAATACATACTAACCTGGATGGAACCAAGGAAGTTCAGAATACTAACTAACCTGGATGTAAAAAAGGAAGTTCAGAATACAAACTAACCTGGATGGAACCAAGGATGTTCAGAATACAAACTAACCTGGATGGAACCAAGGAAGTTCAGAATACATACTAACCTGGATGGAACCAAGGAAGTTCAGAATACATACTAACCTGGATGGAACCAAGGAAGTTCACAATACAAACTAACCTGGATGGAACCAAGGAAGTTTAGAATACAAACTAACCTGGATGGAACCAAGGAAGTTCAGAATACAAACTAACCTGGATGGAACCAAGGAAGTTCAGAATACAAACTAACCTGGATGGAACCAAGGAAGTTCAGAATACATACTAACCTGGATGGAACCAAGGAAGTTCAGAATACAAACTAACCTGGATGGAACCAAGGAAGTTTAGAATACATACTAACCTGGATGGAACCAAGGAAGTTTAGAATACTAACTAACCTGGATGGAACCAAGGAAGTTCAGAATACATACTAACCTGGATGGAACCAAGGAAGTTTAGAATACTAACTAACCTGGATGGAACCAAGGAAGTTTAGAACACATACTAACCTGGATGGAACCAAGGAAGTTTAGAATCCCAACTAACCTGGGTGGAACCAAGGAAGTTCAGAACACATACTAACCTGGATGGAACCAAGGAAGTTTAGAACACAAACTAACCTAGATGGAACCAAGGAAGTTTAGAAGACAAACTAACCTGGATGGAACCAAGGAAGTTTAGAATACAAACTAACCTGGATGGAACCAAGGAAGTTTAGAATACAAACTAATGTGGATGGAACCAAGGAAGTTTAGAATACAAACTAATGTGGATGGAACCAAGGAAGTTTAGAATACAAACTAACCTGGATGGAACCATGGAACTATGGGAATACAAACTAACCTGGATGGAACCAAGGATGTTTAGAACACAAACTAACCTGGATGGAACCAAGGAAGTTTAGAATACATACTAACCTGGATGGAACCAAGAAAGTTTAGAATACATACTAACCTGGATGGAACCAAGGAAGTTTAGAATACTTACTAATGTGGATGGAACGAAGGAAGTTTAGAATACAAACAACGTGGATGGAACCAAGGAAGTTTAGAATACAAACTAACCTGGATGGAACCAAGGAAGTTCCGAATACATACTAACCTGGATGGAACCAAGGAAGTTCAGAACACATACTAACCTGGATGGAACCAAGGAAGTTTAGAACACAAACTAATGTGGATGGAATCAAGGAAGTTTAGAATACAAACTAATGTGGATGGAACCAAGGAAGTTTAGAATACAAACTAACCTGGATGGAACCAAGGATGTTTAGAACACAAACTAATGTGGATGGAATCAAGGAAGTTTAGAATACAAACTAATGTGGATGGAACCAAGGAAGTTTAGAATACAAACTAACCTGGATGGAACCAATGAAGTTTAGAATACAAACTAACCTGGATTGAACCAAGGAAGTTTAGAATACAAACTAACCTGAATGGAACCGCGGAAGTTTAGAATACAAACTAACCTGGATGGAACCATGGAAGTTCAGAATACATACTAACCTGGATGGAACCAAGGACGTTTAGAATACTAACTAACCTGGATGGAACCAAGGAAGTTTAGAATACAAACTAACCTGGATGGAACCAAGGAAGTTTAGAATACTAACTAACCTGGATGGAACAAAGGAAGTTTAGAATACAAACTAACCTGGATGGAACCAAGGAAGTTTAGAATACTAACTAACCTGGATGGAACCAAGGAAGTTTAGAATACAAACTAACCTGGATGGAACCAATGAAGTTTATAATACAAACTAACCTGGATGGAACCAAGGAAGTTTAGAATACAAACTAACCTGGATGGAACCAAGGAAGTTTAGAATACAAACTAACCTGGATGGAATCAAGGAAGTTTAGAATACAAACTAACCTGGATGGTACCAAGGAAGTTTAGAATATAAACTAAGCTGGATGGAACCAAGGAAGTTTAGAATACAAACTAACCTGGATGGAACCAAGGAAGTTTAGAATACATACTAACCTGGATGGAACCAAGGAAGTTCAGAACACAAACTAACCTGGATGGAACCAAGGAAGTTCAGAATACAAACTAACCTGGATGGAACCAAGGAAGTTTAGAATACATACTAACCTGGATGGAACCAAGGAAGTTCAAAATACTAACTAACCTGGATGTAACCAAGGAAGTTCAGAATACAAACTAACCTGGATGGAACCAAGGAAGTTCAGAATACAAACTAACCTGGATGGAACCAAGGAAGTTCAGAATACATACCAACCTGGATGGAACCAAGGAAGTTCAGAATACATACTAACCTGGATGGAACCAAGGAAGTTCACAATACAAACTAACCTGGATGGAACCAAGGAAGTTTAGAATACAAACTAACCTGGATGGAACCAAGGAAGTTCAGAATACAAACTAACCTGGATGGAACCAAGGAAGTTCAGATTACAAACTAACCTGGATGGAACCAAGGAAGTTCAGAATACATACTAACCTGGATGGAACCAAGGAAGTTCAGAATACAAACTAACCTGGATGGAACCAAGGAAGTTTAGAATACATACTAACCTGGATGGAACCAAGGAAGTTTAGAATACTAACTAACCTGGATGGAACCAAGGAAGTTCAGAATACATACTAACCTGGATGGAAACAAGGAAGTTTAGAATACCAACTAACCTGGATGGAACCAATGAAGTTTAGAACACATACTAACCTGGATGGAACCAAGGAAGTTTAGAATCCCAACTAACCTGGTTGGAACCCAGGAAGTTCAGAACACATACTAACCTGGATGCAACCAAGGAAGTTTAGAACACAAACTAACCTAGATGGAACCAAGGAAGTTTAGAACACAAACTAACCTGGATGGAACCAAGGAAGTTTAGAATACAAACTAACCTGGATGGAACCAAGGAAGTTTAGAATACAAACTAACCTGGATGGAACCAAGGAAGTTTAGAATACAAACTAACCTGGATGGAACAAAGGAAGTTCAGAATACATACTAACCTGGATGGAACCAAGGAAGTTCACAATACATATTAACCTGGATGGAACCAAGGATGTTCAGAATACATACTAACCTGGATGGAACCAAGGAAGTTCAGAATACAAACTAACCTGGATGGAACCAAGGAAGTTTAGAATACATACTAACCTGGATGGAACCAAGGAAGTTCAGAATACTAACTAACCTGGATGTAACCAAGGAAGTTCAGAATACAAACTAACCTGGATGGAACCAAGGAAGTTCAGAATACAAACTAACCTGGATGGAACCAAGGAAGTTCAGAATACATACTAACCTTGATGGAACCAAGGAAGTTCAGAATACATACTAACCTGGATGGAACCAAGGAAGTTCACAATACAAACTAACCTGGATGGAACCAAGGAAGTTTAGAATACAAACTAACCTGGATGGAACCAAGGAAGTTCAGAATACAAACTAACCTGGATGGAACCAAGGAAGTTCAGAATACAAACTAACCTGGATGGAACCAAGGAAGTTCAGAATACATACTAACCTGGATGGAACCAAGGAAGTTCAGAATACAAACTAACCTGGATGGAACCAAGGAAGTTTAGAATACATACTAACCTGGATGGAACCAAGGAAGTTTAGAATACTAACTAACCTGGATGGAACCAAGGAAGTTCAGAATACATACTAACCTGGATGGAACCAAGGAAGTTTAGAATACTAACTAACCTGGATGGAACCAAGGAAGTTTAAAACACATACTAACCTGGATGGAACCAAGGAAGTTTAGAATCCCAACTAACATGGGTGGAACCAAGGAAGTTCAGAACACATACTAACCTGGATGGAACCAAGGAAGTTTAGAACACAAACTAACCTAGATGGAACCAAGGAAGTTTAGAACACAAACTAACCTGGATGGAACCAAGGAAGTTTAGAATACAAACTAACCTGGATGGAACCAAGGAAGTTCAGAATACAAACTAACCTGGATGGAACCAAGGAAGTTCAGAATACAAACTAACCTGGATGGAACCAAGGAAGTTCAGAATACATACTAACCTGGATGGAACCAAGGAAGTTCAGAATACAAACTAACCTGGATGGAACCAAGGAAGTTTAGAATACATACTAACCTGGATGGAACCAAGGAAGTTTAGAATACTAACTAACCTGGATGGAACCAAGGAAGTTCAGAATACATACTAACCTGGATGGAACCAAGGAAGTTTAGAATACTAACTAACCTGGATGGAACCAAGGAAGTTTAGAACACATACTAACCTGGATGGAACCAAGGAAGTTTAGAATCCCAACTAACCTGGGTGGAACCAAGGAAGTTCAGAATACAAACTAACCTGGATGGAACCAAGGAAGTTCAGATTACAAACTAACCTGGATGGAACCAAGGAAGTTCAGAATACATACTAACCTGGATGGAACCAAGGAAGTTCAGAATACAAACTAACCTGGATGGAACCAAGGAAGTTTAGAATACTTACTAACCTGGATGGAACCAAGGAAGTTTAGAATACTAACTAACCTGGATGGAACCAAGGAAGTTCAGAATACATACTAACCTGGATGGAACCAAGGAAGTTTAGAATACCAACTAACCTGGATGGAACCAAGGAAGTTTAGAACACATACTAACCTGGATGGAACCAAGTAAGTTTAGAATCCCAACTAACCTGGGTGGAACCAAGGAAGTTCAGAACAGATACTAACCTGGATGCAACCAAGGAAGTTTAGAACACAAACTAACCTAGATGGAACCAAGGAAGTTTAGAACACAAACTAACCTGGATGGAACCAAGGAAGTTTAGAATACAAACTAACCTGGATGGAACCAAGGAAGTTTAGAATACAAACTAACCTGGATGGAACCAAGGAAGTTTAGAATACAAACTAACCTGGATGGAACAAAGGAAGTTCAGAATACATAGTAACCTGGATGGAACCAAGGAAGTTCACAATACATATTAACCTGGATGGAACCAAGGATGTTCAGAATACATACTAACCTGGATGGAACCAAGGAAGTTCAGAATACAAACTAACCTGGATGGAACCAAGGAAGTTTAGAATACATACTAACCTGGATGGAACCAAGGAAGTTCAGAATACTAACTAACCTGGATGTAACCAAGGAAGTTCAGAATACAAACTAACCTGGATGGAACCAAGGAAGTTCAGAATACAAACTAACCTGGATGGAACCAAGGAAGTTCAGAATACATACTAACCTTGATGGAACCAAGGAAGTTCAGAATACATACTAACCTGGATGGAACCAAGGAAGTTCACAATACAAACTAACCTGGATGGAACCAAGGAAGTTTAGAATACAAACTAACCTGGATGGAACCAAGGAAGTTCAGAATACAAACTAACCTGGATGGAACCAAGGAAGTTCAGAATACAAACTAACCTGGATGGAACCAAGGAAGTTCAGAATACATACTAACCTGGATGGAACCAAGGAAGTTCAGAATACAAACTAACCTGGATGGAACCAAGGAAGTTTAGAATACATACTAACCTGGATGGAACCAAGGAAGTTTAGAATACTAACTAACCTGGATGGAACCAAGGAAGTTCAGAATACATACTAACCTGGATGGAACCAAGGAAGTTTAGGATACTAACTAACCTGGATGGAACCAAGGAAGTTTAGAACACATACTAACCTGGATGGAACCAAGGAAGTTTAGAATCCCAACTAACCTGGGTGGAACAAAGGAAGTTCAGAACACATACTAACCTGGATGGAACCAAGGAAGTTTAGAACACAAACTAACCTAGATGGAACCAAGGAAGTTTAGAACACAAACTAACCTGGATGGAACCAAGGAAGTTTAGAATACAAACTAACCTGGATGGAACCAAGGAAGTTTAGAATACAAACTAATGTGGATGGAACCAAGGAAGTTTAGAATACAAACTAATGTGGATGGAACCAAGGAAGTTTAGAATACAAACTAACCTGGATGGAACCATGGAACTATGGGAATACAAACTAACCTGGATGGAACCAAGGAAGTTTAGAATACAAACTAACCTGGATGGAACCAAGGAAGTTCAGAATACAAACTAACCTGGATGGAACCAAGGAAGTTCAGATTACAAACTAACCTGGATGGAACCAAGGAAGTTCAGAATACATACTAACCTGGATGGAACCAAGGAAGTTCAGAATACAAACTAACCTGGATGGAACCAAGGAAGTTTAGAATACATACTAACCTGGATGGAACCAAGGAAGTTTAGAATACTAACTAACCTGGATGGAACCAAGGAAGTTCAGAATACATACTAACCTGGATGGAACCAAGGAAGTTTAGAATACCAACTAACCTGGATGGAACCAATGAAGTTTAGAACACATACTAACCTGGATGGAACCAAGGAAGTTTAGAATCCCAACTAACCTGGTTGGAACCCAGGAAGTTCAGAACACATACTAACCTGGATGCAACCAAGGAAGTTTAGAACACAAACTAACCTAGATGGAACCAAGGAAGTTTAGAACACAAACTAACCTGGATGGAACCAAGGAAGTTTAGAATACAAACTAACCTGGATGGAACCAAGGAAGTTTAGAATACAAACTAACCTGGATGGAACCAAGGAAGTTTAGAATACAAACTAACCTGGATGGAACAAAGGAAGTTCAGAATACATACTAACCTGGATGGAACCAAGGAAGTTCACAATACATATTAACCTGGATGGAACCAAGGATGTTCAGAATACATACTAACCTGGATGGAACCAAGGAAGTTCAGAATACAAACTAACCTGGATGGAACCAAGGAAGTTTAGAATACATACTAACCTGGATGGAACCAAGGAAGTTCAGAATACTAACTAACCTGGATGTAACCAAGGAAGTTCAGAATACAAACTAACCTGGATGGAACCAAGGAAGTTCAGAATACAAACTAACCTGGATGGAACCAAGGAAGTTCAGAATACATACTAACCTTGATGGAACCAAGGAAGTTCAGAATACATACTAACCTGGATGGAACCAAGGAAGTTCACAATACAAACTAACCTGGATGGAACCAAGGAAGTTTAGAATACAAACTAACCTGGATGGAACCAAGGAAGATCAGAATACAAACTAACCTGGATGGAACCAAGGAAGTTCAGAATACAAACTAACCTGGATGGAACCAAGGAAGTTCAGAATACATACTAACCTGGATGGAACCAAGGAAGTTCAGAATACAAACTAACCTGGATGGAACCAAGGAAGTTTAGAATACATACTAACCTGGATGGAACCAAGGAAGTTTAGAATACTAACTAACCTGGATGGAACCAAGGAAGTTCAGAATACATACTAACCTGGATGGAACCAAGGAAGTTTAGAATACTAACTAACCTGGATGGAACCAAGGAAGTTTAAAACACATACTAACCTGGATGGAACCAAGGAAGTTTAGAATCCCAACTAACATGGGTGGAACCAAGGAAGTTCAGAACACATACTAACCTGGATGGAACCAAGGAAGTTTAGAACACAAACTAACCTAGATGGAACCAAGGAAGTTTAGAACACAAACTAACCTGGATGGAACCAAGGAAGTTTAGAATACAAACTAACCTGGATGGAACCAAGGAAGTTCAGAATACAAACTAACCTGGATGGAACCAAGGAAGTTCAGAATACAAACTAACCTGGATGGAACCAAGGAAGTTCAGAATACATACTAACCTGGATGGAACCAAGGAAGTTCAGAATACAAACTAACCTGGATGGAACCAAGGAAGTTTAGAATACATACTAACCTGGATGGAACCAAGGAAGTTTAGAATACTAACTAACCTGGATGGAACCAAGGAAGTTCAGAATACATACTAACCTGGATGGAACCAAGGAAGTTTAGAATACTAACTAACCTGGATGGAACCAAGGAAGTTTAGAACACATACTAACCTGGATGGAACCAAGGAAGTTTAGAATCCCAACTAACCTGGGTGGAACCAAGGAAGTTCAGAATACAAACTAACCTGGATGGAACCAAGGAAGTTCAGATTACAAACTAACCTGGATGGAACCAAGGAAGTTCAGAATACATACTAACCTGGATGGAACCAAGGAAGTTCAGAATACAAACTAACCTGGATGGAACCAAGGAAGTTTAGAATACTTACTAACCTGGATGGAACCAAGGAAGTTTAGAATACTAACTAACCTGGAGGAACCAAGGAAGTTCAGAATACATACTA
Organism: Salmo salar; assembly: GCF_965601325.2. Lineage (NCBI taxonomy): Eukaryota > Metazoa > Chordata > Actinopteri > Salmoniformes > Salmonidae > Salmo > Salmo salar. The sequence continues at coordinate 95,219,336 of NC_138308.1, read as the reverse complement.
ACCTGGATGGAACCAAGGAAGTTTAGAATACCAACTAACCTGGATGGAACCAAGGAAGTTTAGAACACATACTAACCTGGATGGAACCAAGTAAGTTTAGAATCCCAACTAACCTGGGTGGAACCAAGGAAGTTCAGAACAGATACTAACCTGGATGCAACCAAGGAAGTTTAGAATACAAACTAACCTGGATGGAACCAAGGAAGTTCAGAATACAAACTAACCTGGATGGAACCAAGGAAGTTTAGAATACAAACTAACCAGGATGGAACCAAGGAAGTTTAGAATACAAACTAATGTGGATGGAACCAAGGAAGTTTAGAATACAAACTAACCTGGATAGAACCAAGGATGTTTAGAATACAAACTAACCTGGATGGAACCAAGGAAGTTTAGAATACTAACTAACCTGGATGGAACAAAGGAAGTTTAGAATACAAACTAACCTGGATGGAACCAAGGAAGTTTAGAATACTAACTTACCTGGATGGAACCAAGGAAGTTTAGAATACAAACTAATCTGGATGGAACCAATGAAGTTTATAATACAAACTAACCTGGATGGAACCAAGGAAGGTTAGAATACTAACTAACCTGGATGGAACCAAGGAAGTTTAGAATACAAACTAACCTGGATGGAACCAAGGAAGTTCAGAATACATACTAACCTGGATGGAACCAAGGAAGTTTAGAATACTAACTAACCTGGATGGAACCAAGGAAGTTTAGAACACATACTAAACTGGATGGAACCAAGGAAGTTTAGAATCCCAACAAACCTCGGTGGAACCAAGGAAGTTCAGAACACATACTAACCTGGATGGAACCAAGGAAGTTTAGAACACAAACTAACCTAGATGGAACCAAGGAAGTTTAGAACACAACTAACCTGGATGGAACCAAGGAAGTTTAGAATACAAACTAACCTGAATGGAACCAAGGAAGTTTAGAATACAAACTAACCTGGATGGAACCAAGGAAGTTTAGAATACAAACTAACCTGGATGGAACCAAGGAAGTTTAGAATACAAACTAACCTGGATGGAACCAAGGAAGTTTAGAATACATACTAACCTGTATGGAACCAAGGAAGTTTAGAATACAAACTAACCTGGATGGAACCATGGAACTATGGGAACACATACTAACCTGGATGGAACCAATGAAGTTTAGAATACATACTAACCTGGATGGAACCAAGGAAGTACAGAATACATACTAACCTGGATGGAACCAAGGAAGTTTAGAATACTAACTAACCTGGATGGAACCAAGGAAGTTTAGAACACAAACTAACCTGGATGGAACCAAGGAAGTTTAGAACAGAAACTAACCTGGATGGAACCAAGGAAGTTTAGAATACATACTAACCTGGATGGAACCAAGAAAGTTTAGAATACATAGTAACCTGGATGGAACCAAGGAAGTTTAGAATACTTACTAATGTGGATGGAACCAAGGAAGTTTAGAATACAAACAACGTGGATGGAACCAAGGAAGTTTAGAATACAAACTAACCTGGATGGAACCAAGGAAGTTCCGAATACATACTAACCTGGATGGAACCAAGGAAGTTCAGAACACATACTAACCTGGATGGAACCAAGGAAGTTTAGAACACAAACTAATGTGGATGGAATCAAGGAAGTTTAGAATACAAACTAATGTGGATGGAACCAAGGAAGTTTAGAATACAAACTAACCTGGATGGAACCATGGAACAATGGGAATACAAATTAACCTGGATGGAACCAAGGAAGTTTAGAATACAAACTAACCTGGATGGAACCAAGGAAGTTTAGAATACAAACTAACCTGGATGGAACCAAGGAAGTTTAGAATACAAACTAACCTGGATGGAACCAAGGAAGTTTAGAATACAAACTAACCTGGATGGAACCAAGGAAGTTCAGAATACAAACTAACCTGGATGGAACCAAGGAAGTTTAGAATACAAACTAACGAGGATGGAACCAAGGAAGTTTAGAATACAAACTAATGTGGATGGAACCAAGGAAGTTTAGAATACAAACTAACCTGGATGGAACCATGGAACTATGGGAATACAAACTAACCTGGATGGAACCAAGGAAGTTTAGAATACAAACTAACCTGGATGGAACCAAGGAAGTTTAGAATACAAACTAACCTGGATGGAACCAAGGAAGTTTAGAATACAAACTAACCTGGATGGAACCAAGGAAGTTTAGAATACAAACTAACCTGGATGGAACCAAGGAAGATCATAATACAAACTAACCTGGATGGAACCAAGGAAGTTTAGAATACAAAATAACGAGGATGGAACCAAGGAAGTTTAGAATACAAACTAATGTGGATGGAACCAAGGAAGTTTAGAATACAAACTAACCTGGATGGAACCAAGGAAGTTTAGAATACAAACTAACCTGGATGGAACCAAGGAAGTTTAGAATACTAACTAACCTGGATGGAACAAAGGAAGTTTAGAATACAAACTAACCTGGATGGAACCAAGGAAGTTTAGAATACTAACTAACCTGGATGGAACCAAGGAAGTTTAGAATACAAACTAACCTGGATGGAACCAATGAAGTTTATAATACAAACTAACCTGGATGGAACCAAGGAAGTTTAGAATACAAACTAACCTGGACGGAACCAAGGAAGTTTAGAATACAAACTAACCTGGATGGAACCAAGGAAGTTTAGAATACAAACTAACCTGGATGGTACCAAGGAAGTTTAGAATACAAACTAAGCTGGATGGAACCAAGGAAGTTTAGAATACAAACTAACCTGGATGGAACCAAGGAAGTTTAGAATACATACTAACCTGGATGGAACCAAGGAAGTTCAGAACACAAATTAACCTGGATGGAACCAAGGAAGTTCAGAATACAAACTAACCTGGATGGAACCAAGAAAGTTTAGAATACATACTAACCTGGATGGAACCAAGGAAGTTCAGAATACTAACTAACCTGGATGTAACCAAGGAAGTTCAGAATACAAACTAACCTGGATGGAACCAAGGAAGTTCAGAATACAAACTAACCTGGATGGAACCAAGGAAGTTCAGAATACATACTAACCTGGATGGAACCAAGGAAGTTCAGAATACATACTAACCTGGATGGAACCAAGGAAGTTCACAATACAAACTAACCTGGATGGAACCAAGGAAGTTTAGAATACAAACTAACCTGGATGGAACCAAGGAAGTTCAGAATACAAACTAACCTGGATGGAACCAAGGAAGTTCAGATTACAAACTAACCTGGATGGAACCAAGGAAGTTCAGAATACATACTAACCTGGATGGAACCAAGGAAGTTCAGAATACAAACTAACCTGGATGGAACCAAGGAAGTTTAGAATACATTCTAACCTGGATGGAACCAAGGAAGTTTAGAATACTAACTAACCTGGATGGAACCAAGGAAGTTCAGAATACATACTAACCTGGATGGAACCAAGGAAGTTTAGAATACCAACTAACCTGGATGGAACCAAGGAAGTTTAGAACACATACTAACCTGGATGGAACCAAGGAAGTTTAGAATCCCAACTAACCTGGGTGGAACCAAGGAAGTTCAGAACACATACTAACCTGGATGCAACCAAGGAAGTTTAGAACACAAACTAACCTAGATGGAACCAAGGAAGGTTAGAACACAAACTAACCTGGATGGAACCAAGGAAGTTTAGAATACAAACTAACCTGGATGGAACCAAGGAAGTTTAGAATACAAACTAACCTGGATGGAACCAAGGAAGTTTAGAATACAAACTAACCTGGATGGAACAAAGGAAGTTCAGAATACATACTAACCTGGATGGAACCAAGGAAGTTCACAATACATATTAACCTGGATGGAACCAAGGATGTTCAGAATACATACTAACCTGGATGGAACCAAGGAAGTTCAGAATACAAACTAACCTGGATGGAACCAAGGAAGTTTAGAATACATACTAACCTGGATGGAACCAAGGAAGTTCAGAATACTAACTAACCTGGATGTAAAAAAGGAAGTTCAGAATACAAACTAACCTGGATGGAACCAAGGAAGTTCAGAATACAAACTAACCTGGATGGAACCAAGGAAGTTCAGAATACATACTAACCTGGATGGAACCAAGGAAGTTCAGAATACATACTAACCTGGATGGAACCAAGGAAGTTCACAATACAAACTAACCTGGATGGAACCAAGGAAGTTTAGAATACAAACTAACCTGGATGGAACCAAGGAAGTTCAGAATACAAACTAACCTGGATGGAACCAAGGAAGTTCAGAATACAAACTAACCTGGATGGAACCAAGGAAGTTCAGAATACATACTAACCTGGATGGAACCAAGGAAGTTCAGAATACAAACTAACCTGGATGGAACCAAGGAAGTTTAGAATACATACTAACCTGGATGGAACCAAGGAAGTTTAGAATACTAACTAACCTGGATGGAACCAAGGAAGTTCAGAATACATACTAACCTGGATGGAACCAAGGAAGTTTAGAATACTAACTAACCTGGATGGAACCAAGGAAGTTTAGAACACATACTAACCTGGATGGAACCAAGGAAGTTTAGAATCCCAACTAACCTGGGTGGAACCAAGGAAGTTCAGAACACATACTAACCTGGATGGAACCAAGGAAGTTTAGAACACAAACTAACCTAGATGGAACCAAGGAAGTTTAGAAGACAAACTAACCTGGATGGAACCAAGGAAGTTTAGAATACAAACTAACCTGGATGGAACCAAGGAAGTTTATAATACAAACTAATGTGGATGGAACCAAGGAAGTTTAGAATACAAACTAATGTGGATGGAACCAAGGATGTTTAGAACACAAACTAACCTGGATGGAACCAAGGAAGTTTAGAATACATACTAACCTGGATGGAACCAAGAAAGTTTAGAATACATACTAACCTGGATGGAACCAAGGAAGTTTAGAATACTTACTAATGTGGATGGAACGAAGGAAGTTTAGAATACAAACAACGTGGATGGAACCAAGGAAGTTTAGAATACAAACTAACCTGGATGGAACCAAGGAAGTTCCGAATACATACTAACCTGGATGGAACCAAGGAAGTTCAGAACACATACTAACCTGGATGGAACCAAGGAAGTTTAGAACACAAACTAATGTGGATGGAATCAAGGAAGTTTAGAATACAAACTAATGTGGATGGAACCAAGGAAGTTTAGAATACAAACTAACCTGGATGGAACCAAGGATGTTTAGAACACAAACTAATGTGGATGGAATCAAGGAAGTTTAGAATACAAACTAATGTGGATGGAACCAAGGAAGTTTAGAATACAAACTAACCTGGATGGAACCAATGAAGTTTAGAATACAAACTAACCTGGATTGAACCAAGGAAGTTTAGAATACAAACTAACCTGAATGGAACCGCGGAAGTTTAGAATACAAACTAACCTGGATGGAACCATGGAAGTTCAGAATACATACTAACCTGGATGGAACCAAGGACGTTTAGAATACTAACTAACCTGGATGGAACCAAGGAAGTTTAGAATACAAACTAACCTGGATGGAACCAAGGAAGTTTAGAATACTAACTAACCTGGATGGAACAAAGGAAGTTTAGAATACAAACTAACCTGGATGGAACCAAGGAAGTTTAGAATACTAACTAACCTGGATGGAACCAAGGAAGTTTAGAATACAAACTAACCTGGATGAAACCAATGAAGTTTATAATACAAACTAACCTGGATGGAACCAAGGAAGTTTAGAATACAAACTAACCTGGATGGAACCAAGGAAGCTTAGAATACAAACTAACCTGGATGGAACCAAGGAAGTTTAGAATACATACTAACCTGTATGGAACCATGGAAGTTTAGAATACAAACTAACCTGGATGGAACCATGGAACTATGGGAACACATACTAACCTGGATGGAACCAAGGAAGTTTAGAATACTAACTAACCTGGATGGAACCAAGGAAGTTTAGAATACATACTAACCTGGATGGAACCAAGGAAGTTTAGAGTACATACTAACCTGGATGGAACCAATGAAGTTTAGAATACATACTAACCTGGATGGAACCAAGGAAGTTCAGAATACATACTAACCTGGATGGAACCAAGGAAGTTTAGAATACTAACTAACCTGGATGGAACCAAGGAAGTTTAGAACACAAACTAACCTGGATGGAACCAAGGAAGTTTAGAACACAAACTAACCGTGATGGAACCAAGGAAGTTTAGAATACATACTAACCTGGATGGAACCAAGGAAGTTTAGAATACATACTAACCTGGATGGAACCAAGGAAGTTTAGAATACTAACTAATGTGGATGGAACCAAGGAAGTTTAGAATACAAACTAACGTGGATGGAACCAAGGAAGTTTAGAATACAAACTAACCTGGATGGAACCATGGAAGTTCCGAATACATACTAACCTGGATGGAACCAATGAAGTTCAGAACACATACTAACCTGGATGGAACCAAGGAAGTTTAGAACACAAACTAATGTGGATGGAATCAAGGAAGTTTAGAATACAAACTAATGTGGATGGAACCAAGGAAGTTTAGAATACAAACTAACCTGGATGGAACCATGGAACTATGGGAATACAAACTAACCTGTATGGAACCAAGGAAGTTTAGAATACAAACTAACCTGGATGGAACCAAGGAAGTTTAGAATACAAACTAACCTGGATGGAACCAAGGAAGTTCAGAATACAAACTAACCTGGATGGAACCAAGGAAGTTTAGAATACAAACTAACCAGGATGGAACCAAGGAAGTTTAGAATACAAACTAATGTGGATGGAACCAAGGAAGTTTAGAATACAAACTAACCTGGATAGAACCAAGGATGTTTAGAATACAAACTAACCTGGATGGAACCAAGGAAGTTTAGAATACTAACTAACCTGGATGGAACAAAGGAAGTTTAGAATACAAACTAACCTGGATGGAACCAAGGAAGTTTAGAATACTAACTTACCTGGATGGAACCAAGGAAGTTTAGAATACAAACTAATCTGGATGGAACCAATGAAGTTTATAATACAAACTAACCTGGATGGAACCAAGGAAGGTTAGAATACTAACTAACCTGGATGGAACCAAGGAAGTTTAGAATACAAACTAACCTGGATGGAACCAAGGAAGTTCAGAATACATACTAACCTGGATGGAACCAAGGAAGTTTAGAATACTAACTAACCTGGATGGAACCAAGGAAGTTTAGAACACATACTAAACTGGATGGAACCAAGGAAGTTTAGAATCCCAACAAACCTCGGTGGAACCAAGGAAGTTCAGAACACATACTAACCTGGATGGAACCAAGGAAGTTTAGAACACAAACTAACCTAGATGGAACCAAGGAAGTTTAGAACACAACTAACCTGGATGGAACCAAGGAAGTTTAGAATACAAACTAACCTGAATGGAACCAAGGAAGTTTAGAATACAAACTAACCTGGATGGAACCAAGGAAGTTTAGAATACAAACTAACCTGGATGGAACCAAGGAAGTTTAGAATACAAACTAACCTGGATGGAACCAAGGAAGTTTAGAATACATACTAACCTGTATGGAACCAAGGAAGTTTAGAATACAAACTAACCTGGATGGAACCATGGAACTATGGGAACACATACTAACCTGGATGGAACCAATGAAGTTTAGAATACATACTAACCTGGATGGAACCAAGGAAGTTCAGAATACATACTAACCTGGATGGAACCAAGGAAGTTTAGAATACTAACTAACCTGGATGGAACCAAGGAAGTTTAGAACACAAACTAACCTGGATGGAACCAAGGAAGTTTAGAACAGAAACTAACCTGGATGAAACCAAGGAAGTTTAGAATACATACTAACCTGGATGGAACCAAGAAAGTTTAGAATACATACTAACCTGGATGGAACCAAGGAAGTTTAGAATACTTACTAATGTGGATGGAACCAAGGAAGTTTAGAATACAAACAACGTGGATGGAACCAAGGAAGTTTAGAATACAAACTAACCTGGATGGAACCAAGGAAGTTCCGAATACATACTAACCTGGATGGAACCAAGGAAGTTCAGAACACATACTAACCTGGATGGAACCAAGGAAGTTTAGAACACAAACTAATGTGGATGGAATCAAGGAAGTTTAGAATACAAACTAATGTGGATGGAACCAAGGAAGTTTAGAATACAAACTAACCTGGATGGAACCATGGAACAATGGGAATACAAATTAACCTGGATGGAACCAAGGAAGTTTAGAATACAAACTAACCTGGATGGAACCAAGGAAGTTTAGAATACAAACTAACCTGGATGGAACCAAGGAAGTTTAGAATACAAACTAACCTGGATGGAACCAAGGAAGTTTAGAATACAAACTAACCTGGATGGAACCAAGGAAGTTCAGAATACAAACTAACCTGGATGGAACCAAGGAAGTTTAGAATACAAACTAACGAGGATGGAACCAAGGAAGTTTAGAATACAAACTAATGTGGATGGAACCAAGGAAGTTTAGAATACAAACTAACCTGGATGGAACCATGGAACTATGGGAATACAAACTAACCTGGATGGAACCAAGGAAGTTTAGAATACAAACTAACCTGGATGGAACCAAGGAAGTTTAGAATACAAACTAACCTGGATGGAACCAAGGAAGTTTAGAATACAAACTAACCTGGATGGAACCAAGGAAGTTTAGAATACAAACTAACCTGGATGGAACCAAGGAAGATCATAATACAAACTAACCTGGATGGAACCAAGGAAGTTTAGAATACAAAATAACGAGGATGGAACCAAGGAAGTTTAGAATACAAACTAATGTGGATGGAACCAAGGAAGTTTAGAATACAAACTAACCTGGATGGAACCAAGGAAGTTTAGAATACAAACTAACCTGGATGGAACCAAGGAAGTTTAGAATACTAACTAACCTGGATGGAACAAAGGAAGTTTAGAATACAAACTAACCTGGATGGAACCAAGGAAGTTTAGAATACTAACTAACCTGGATGGAACCAAGGAAGTTTAGAATACAAACTAACCTGGATGGAACCAATGAAGTTTATAATACAAACTAACCTGGATGGAACCAAGGAAGTTTAGAATACAAACTAACCTGGACGGAACCAAGGAAGTTTAGAATACAAACTAACCTGGATGGAACCAAGGAAGTTTAGAATACAAACTAACCTGGATGGTACCAAGGAAGTTTAGAATACAAACTAAGCTGGATGGAACCAAGGAAGTTTAGAATACAAACTAACCTGGATGGAACCAAGGAAGTTTAGAATACATACTAACCTGGATGGAACCAAGGAAGTTCAGAACACAAATTAACCTGGATGGAACCAAGGAAGTTCAGAATACAAACTAACCTGGATGGAACCAAGAAAGTTTAGAATACATACTAACCTGGATGGAACCAAGGAAGTTCAGAATACTAACTAACCTGGATGTAACCAAGGAAGTTCAGAATACAAACTAACCTGGATGGAACCAAGGAAGTTCAGAATACAAACTAACCTGGATGGAACCAAGGAAGTTCAGAATACATACTAACCTGGATGGAACCAAGGAAGTTCAGAATACATACTAACCTGGATGGAACCAAGGAAGTTCACAATACAAACTAACCTGGATGGAACCAAGGAAGTTTAGAATACAAACTAACCTGGATGGAACCAAGGAAGTTCAGAATACAAACTAACCTGGATGGAACCAAGGAAGTTCAGATTACAAACTAACCTGGATGGAACCAAGGAAGTTCAGAATACATACTAACCTGGATGGAACCAAGGAAGTTCAGAATACAAACTAACCTGGATGGAACCAAGGAAGTTTAGAATACATTCTAACCTGGATGGAACCTAAGGAAGTTTAGAATACTAACTAACCTGGATGGAACCAAGGAAGTTCAGAATACATACTAACCTGGATGGAACCAAGGAAGTTTAGAATACCAACTAACCTGGATGGAACCAAGGAAGTTTAGAACACATACTAACCTGGATGGAACCAAGGAAGTTTAGAATCCCAACTAACCTGGGTGGAACCAAGGAAGTTCAGAACACATACTAACCTGGATGCAACCAAGGAAGTTTAGAACACAAACTAACCTAGATGGAACCAAGGTTGTTAGAACACAAACTAACCTGGATGGAACCAAGGAAGTTTAGAATACAAACTAACCTGGATGGAACCAAGGAAGTTTAGAATACAAACTAACCTGGATGGAACCAAGGAAGTTTAGAATACAAACTAACCTGGATGGAACAAAGGAAGTTCAGAATACATACTAACCTGGATGGAACCAAGGAAGTTCACAATACATATTAACCTGGATGGAACCAAGGATGTTCAGAATACATACTAACCTGGATGGAACCAAGGAAGTTCAGAATACAAACTAACCTGGATGGAACCAAGGAAGTTTAGAATACATACTAACCTGGATGGAACCAAGGAAGTTCAGAATACTAACTAACCTGGATGTAAAAAAGGAAGTTCAGAATACAAACTAACCTGGATGGAACCAAGGAAGTTCAGAATACAAACTAACCTGGATGGAACCAAGGAAGTTCAGAATACATACTAACCTGGATGGAACCAAGGAAGTTCAGAATACATACTAACCTGGATGGAACCAAGGAAGTTCACAATACAAACTAACCTGGATGGAACCAAGGAAGTTTAGAATACAAACTAACCTGGATGGAACCAAGGAAGTTCAGAATACAAACTAACCTGGATGGAACCAAGGAAGTTCAGAATACAAACTAACCTGGATGGAACCAAGGAAGTTCAGAATACATACTAACCTGGATGGAACCAAGGAAGTTCAGAATACAAACTAACCTGGATGGAACCAAGGAAGTTTAGAATACATACTAACCTGGATGGAACCAAGGAAGTTTAGAATACTAACTAACCTGGATGGAACCAAGGAAGTTCAGAATACATACTAACCTGGATGGAACCAAGGAAGTTTAGAATACTAACTAACCTGGATGGAACCAAGGAAGTTTAGAACACATACTAACCTGGATGGAACCAAGGAAGTTTAGAATCCCAACTAACCTGGGTGGAACCAAGGAAGTTCAGAACACATACTAACCTGGATGGAACCAAGGAAGTTTAGAACACAAACTAACCTAGATGGAACCAAGGAAGTTTAGAAGACAAACTAACCTGGATGGAACCAAGGAAGTTTAGAATACAAACTAACCTGGATGGAACCAAGGAAGTTTAGAATACAAACTAATGTGGATGGAACCAAGGAAGTTTAGAATACAAACTAATGTGGATGGAACCAAGGAAGTTTAGAATACAAACTAACCTGGATGGAACCATGGAACTATGGGAATACAAACTAACCTGGATGGAACCAAGGATGTTTAGAACACAAACTAACCTGGATGGAACCAAGGAAGTTTAGAATACATACTAACCTGGATGGAACCAAGAAAGTTTAGAATACATACTAACCTGGATGGAACCAAGGAAGTTTAGAATACTTACTAATGTGGATGGAACGAAGGAAGTTTAGAATACAAACAACGTGGATGGAACCAAGGAAGTTTAGAATACAAACTAACCTGGATGGAACCAAGGAAGTTCCGAATACATACTAACCTGGATGGAACCAAGGAAGTTCAGAACACATACTAACCTGGATGGAACCAAGGAAGTTTAGAACACAAACTAATGTGGATGGAATCAAGGAAGTTTAGAATACAAACTAATGTGGATGGAACCAAGGAAGTTTAGAATACAAACTAACCTGGATGGAACCAAGGATGTTTAGAACACAAACTAATGTGGATGGAATCAAGGAAGTTTAGAATACAAACTAATGTGGATGGAACCAAGGAAGTTTAGAATACAAACTAACCTGGATGGAACCAATGAAGTTTAGAATACAAACTAACCTGGATTGAACCAAGGAAGTTTAGAATACAAACTAACCTGAATGGAACCGCGGAAGTTTAGAATACAAACTAACCTGGATGGAACCATGGAAGTTCAGAATACATACTAACCTGGATGGAACCAAGGACGTTTAGAATACTAACTAACCTGGATGGAACCAAGGAAGTTTAGAATACAAACTAACCTGGATGGAACCAAGGAAGTTTAGAATACTAACTAACCTGGATGGAACAAAGGAAGTTTAGAATACAAACTAACCTGGATGGAACCAAGGAAGTTTAGAATACTAACTAACCTGGATGGAACCAAGGAAGTTTAGAATACAAACTAACCTGGATGGAACCAATGAAGTTTATAATACAAACTAACCTGGATGGAACCAAGGAAGTTTAGAATACAAACTAACCTGGATGGAACCAAGGAAGTTTAGAATACAAACTAACCTGGATGGAATCAAGGAAGTTTAGAATACAAACTAACCTGGATGGTACCAAGGAAGTTTAGAATATAAACTAAGCTGGATGGAACCAAGGAAGTTTAGAATACAAACTAACCTGGATGGAACCAAGGAAGTTTAGAATACATACTAACCTGGATGGAACCAAGGAAGTTCAGAACACAAACTAACCTGGATGGAACCAAGGAAGTTCAGAATACAAACTAACCTGGATGGAACCAAGGAAGTTTAGAATACATACTAACCTGGATGGAACCAAGGAAGTTCAAAATACTAACTAACCTGGATGTAACCAAGGAAGTTCAGAATACAAACTAACCTGGATGGAACCAAGGAAGTTCAGAATACAAACTAACCTGGATGGAACCAAGGAAGTTCAGAATACATACCAACCTGGATGGAACCAAGGAAGTTCAGAATACATACTAACCTGGATGGAACCAAGGAAGTTCACAATACAAACTAACCTGGATGGAACCAAGGAAGTTTAGAATACAAACTAACCTGGATGGAACCAAGGAAGTTCAGAATACAAACTAACCTGGATGGAACCAAGGAAGTTCAGATTACAAACTAACCTGGATGGAACCAAGGAAGTTCAGAATACATACTAACCTGGATGGAACCAAGGAAGTTCAGAATACAAACTAACCTGGATGGAACCAAGGAAGTTTAGAATACATACTAACCTGGATGGAACCAAGGAAGTTTAGAATACTAACTAACCTGGATGGAACCAAGGAAGTTCAGAATACATACTAACCTGGATGGAAACAAGGAAGTTTAGAATACCAACTAACCTGGATGGAACCAATGAAGTTTAGAACACATACTAACCTGGATGGAACCAAGGAAGTTTAGAATCCCAACTAACCTGGTTGGAACCCAGGAAGTTCAGAACACATACTAACCTGGATGCAACCAAGGAAGTTTAGAACACAAACTAACCTAGATGGAACCAAGGAAGTTTAGAACACAAACTAACCTGGATGGAACCAAGGAAGTTTAGAATACAAACTAACCTGGATGGAACCAAGGAAGTTTAGAATACAAACTAACCTGGATGGAACCAAGGAAGTTTAGAATACAAACTAACCTGGATGGAACAAAGGAAGTTCAGAATACATACTAACCTGGATGGAACCAAGGAAGTTCACAATACATATTAACCTGGATGGAACCAAGGATGTTCAGAATACATACTAACCTGGATGGAACCAAGGAAGTTCAGAATACAAACTAACCTGGATGGAACCAAGGAAGTTTAGAATACATACTAACCTGGATGGAACCAAGGAAGTTCAGAATACTAACTAACCTGGATGTAACCAAGGAAGTTCAGAATACAAACTAACCTGGATGGAACCAAGGAAGTTCAGAATACAAACTAACCTGGATGGAACCAAGGAAGTTCAGAATACATACTAACCTTGATGGAACCAAGGAAGTTCAGAATACATACTAACCTGGATGGAACCAAGGAAGTTCACAATACAAACTAACCTGGATGGAACCAAGGAAGTTTAGAATACAAACTAACCTGGATGGAACCAAGGAAGTTCAGAATACAAACTAACCTGGATGGAACCAAGGAAGTTCAGAATACAAACTAACCTGGATGGAACCAAGGAAGTTCAGAATACATACTAACCTGGATGGAACCAAGGAAGTTCAGAATACAAACTAACCTGGATGGAACCAAGGAAGTTTAGAATACATACTAACCTGGATGGAACCAAGGAAGTTTAGAATACTAACTAACCTGGATGGAACCAAGGAAGTTCAGAATACATACTAACCTGGATGGAACCAAGGAAGTTTAGAATACTAACTAACCTGGATGGAACCAAGGAAGTTTAAAACACATACTAACCTGGATGGAACCAAGGAAGTTTAGAATCCCAACTAACATGGGTGGAACCAAGGAAGTTCAGAACACATACTAACCTGGATGGAACCAAGGAAGTTTAGAACACAAACTAACCTAGATGGAACCAAGGAAGTTTAGAACACAAACTAACCTGGATGGAACCAAGGAAGTTTAGAATACAAACTAACCTGGATGGAACCAAGGAAGTTCAGAATACAAACTAACCTGGATGGAACCAAGGAAGTTCAGAATACAAACTAACCTGGATGGAACCAAGGAAGTTCAGAATACATACTAACCTGGATGGAACCAAGGAAGTTCAGAATACAAACTAACCTGGATGGAACCAAGGAAGTTTAGAATACATACTAACCTGGATGGAACCAAGGAAGTTTAGAATACTAACTAACCTGGATGGAACCAAGGAAGTTCAGAATACATACTAACCTGGATGGAACCAAGGAAGTTTAGAATACTAACTAACCTGGATGGAACCAAGGAAGTTTAGAACACATACTAACCTGGATGGAACCAAGGAAGTTTAGAATCCCAACTAACCTGGGTGGAACCAAGGAAGTTCAGAATACAAACTAACCTGGATGGAACCAAGGAAGTTCAGATTACAAACTAACCTGGATGGAACCAAGGAAGTTCAGAATACATACTAACCTGGATGGAACCAAGGAAGTTCAGAATACAAACTAACCTGGATGGAACCAAGGAAGTTTAGAATACTTACTAACCTGGATGGAACCAAGGAAGTTTAGAATACTAACTAACCTGGATGGAACCAAGGAAGTTCAGAATACATACTAACCTGGATGGAACCAAGGAAGTTTAGAATACCAACTAACCTGGATGGAACCAAGGAAGTTTAGAACACATACTAACCTGGATGGAACCAAGTAAGTTTAGAATCCCAACTAACCTGGGTGGAACCAAGGAAGTTCAGAACAGATACTAACCTGGATGCAACCAAGGAAGTTTAGAACACAAACTAACCTAGATGGAACCAAGGAAGTTTAGAACACAAACTAACCTGGATGGAACCAAGGAAGTTTAGAATACAAACTAACCTGGATGGAACCAAGGAAGTTTAGAATACAAACTAACCTGGATGGAACCAAGGAAGTTTAGAATACAAACTAACCTGGATGGAACAAAGGAAGTTCAGAATATATAGTAACCTGGATGGAACCAAGGAAGTTCACAATACATATTAACCTGGATGGAACCAAGGATGTTCAGAATACATACTAACCTGGATGGAACCAAGGAAGTTCAGAATACAAACTAACCTGGATGGAACCAAGGAAGTTTAGAATACATACTAACCTGGATGGAACCAAGGAAGTTCAGAATACTAACTAACCTGGATGTAACCAAGGAAGTTCAGAATACAAACTAACCTGGATGGAACCAAGGAAGTTCAGAATACAAACTAACCTGGATGGAACCAAGGAAGTTCAGAATACATACTAACCTTGATGGAACCAAGGAAGTTCAGAATACATACTAACCTGGATGGAACCAAGGAAGTTCACAATACAAACTAACCTGGATGGAACCAAGGAAGTTTAGAATACAAACTAACCTGGATGGAACCAAGGAAGTTCAGAATACAAACTAACCTGGATGGAACCAAGGAAGTTCAGAATACAAACTAACCTGGATGGAACCAAGGAAGTTCAGAATACATACTAACCTGGATGGAACCAAGGAAGTTCAGAATACAAACTAACCTGGATGGAACCAAGGAAGTTTAGAATACATACTAACCTGGATGGAACCAAGGAAGTTTAGAATACTAACTAACCTGGATGGAACCAAGGAAGTTCAGAATACATACTAACCTGGATGGAACCAAGGAAGTTTAGGATACTAACTAACCTGGATGGAACCAAGGAAGTTTAGAACACATACTAACCTGGATGGAACCAAGGAAGTTTAGAATCCCAACTAACCTGGGTGGAACAAAGGAAGTTCAGAACACATACTAACCTGGATGGAACCAAGGAAGTTTAGAACACAAACTAACCTAGATGGAACCAAGGAAGTTTAGAACACAAACTAACCTGGATGGAACCAAGGAAGTTTAGAATACAAACTAACCTGGATGGAACCAAGGAAGTTTAGAATACAAACTAATGTGGATGGAACCAAGGAAGTTTAGAATACAAACTAATGTGGATGGAACCAAGGAAGTTTAGAATACAAACTAACCTGGATGGAACCATGGAACTATGGGAATACAAACTAACCTGGATGGAACCAAGGAAGTTTAGAATACAAACTAACCTGGATGGAACCAAGGAAGTTCAGAATACAAACTAACCTGGATGGAACCAAGGAAGTTCAGATTACAAACTAACCTGGATGGAACCAAGGAAGTTCAGAATACATACTAACCTGGATGGAACCAAGGAAGTTCAGAATACAAACTAACCTGGATGGAACCAAGGAAGTTTAGAATACATACTAACCTGGATGGAACCAAGGAAGTTTAGAATACTAACTAACCTGGATGGAACCAAGGAAGTTCAGAATACATACTAACCTGGATGGAACCAAGGAAGTTTAGAATACCAACTAACCTGGATGGAACCAATGAAGTTTAGAACACATACTAACCTGGATGGAACCAAGGAAGTTTAGAATCCCAACTAACCTGGTTGGAACCCAGGAAGTTCAGAACACATACTAACCTGGATGCAACCAAGGAAGTTTAGAACACAAACTAACCTAGATGGAACCAAGGAAGTTTAGAACACAAACTAACCTGGATGGAACCAAGGAAGTTTAGAATACAAACTAACCTGGATGGAACCAAGGAAGTTTAGAATACAAACTAACCTGGATGGAACCAAGGAAGTTTAGAATACAAACTAACCTGGATGGAACAAAGGAAGTTCAGAATACATACTAACCTGGATGGAACCAAGGAAGTTCACAATACATATTAACCTGGATGGAACCAAGGATGTTCAGAATACATACTAACCTGGATGGAACCAAGGAAGTTCAGAATACAAACTAACCTGGATGGAACCAAGGAAGTTTAGAATACATACTAACCTGGATGGAACCAAGGAAGTTCAGAATACTAACTAACCTGGATGTAACCAAGGAAGTTCAGAATACAAACTAACCTGGATGGAACCAAGGAAGTTCAGAATACAAACTAACCTGGATGGAACCAAGGAAGTTCAGAATACATACTAACCTTGATGGAACCAAGGAAGTTCAGAATACATACTAACCTGGATGGAACCAAGGAAGTTCACAATACAAACTAACCTGGATGGAACCAAGGAAGTTTAGAATACAAACTAACCTGGATGGAACCAAGGAAGTTCAGAATACAAACTAACCTGGATGGAACCAAGGAAGTTCAGAATACAAACTAACCTGGATGGAACCAAGGAAGTTCAGAATACATACTAACCTGGATGGAACCAAGGAAGTTCAGAATACAAACTAACCTGGATGGAACCAAGGAAGTTTAGAATACATACTAACCTGGATGGAACCAAGGAAGTTTAGAATACTAACTAACCTGGATGGAACCAAGGAAGTTCAGAATACATACTAACCTGGATGGAACCAAGGAAGTTTAGAATACTAACTAACCTGGATGGAACCAAGGAAGTTTAAAACACATACTAACCTGGATGGAACCAAGGAAGTTTAGAATCCCAACTAACATGGGTGGAACCAAGGAAGTTCAGAACACATACTAACCTGGATGGAACCAAGGAAGTTTAGAACACAAACTAACCTAGATGGAACCAAGGAAGTTTAGAACACAAACTAACCTGGATGGAACCAAGGAAGTTTAGAATACAAACTAACCTGGATGGAACCAAGGAAGTTCAGAATACAAACTAACCTGGATGGAACCAAGGAAGTTCAGAATACAAACTAACCTGGATGGAACCAAGGAAGTTCAGAATACATACTAACCTGGATGGAACCAAGGAAGTTCAGAATACAAACTAACCTGGATGGAACCAAGGAAGTTTAGAATACATACTAACCTGGATGGAACCAAGGAAGTTTAGAATACTAACTAACCTGGATGGAACCAAGGAAGTTCAGAATACATACTAACCTGGATGGAACCAAGGAAGTTTAGAATACTAACTAACCTGGATGGAACCAAGGAAGTTTAGAACACATACTAACCTGGATGGAACCAAGGAAGTTTAGAATCCCAACTAACCTGGGTGGAACCAAGGAAGTTCAGAATACAAACTAACCTGGATGGAACCAAGGAAGTTCAGATTACAAACTAACCTGGATGGAACCAAGGAAGTTCAGAATACATACTAACCTGGATGGAACCAAGGAAGTTCAGAATACAAACTAACCTGGATGGAACCAAGGAAGTTTAGAATACTTACTAACCTGGATGGAACCAAGGAAGTTTAGAATACTAACTAACCTGGAGGAACCAAGGAAGTTCAGAATACATACTAACCTGGATGGAACCAAGGAAGTTTAGAATACCAACTAACCTGGATGGAACCAAGGAAGTTTAGAACACATACTAACCTGGATGGAACCAAGTAAGTTTAGAATCCCAACTAACCTGGGTGGAACCAAGGAAGTTCAGAACAGATACTAACCTGGATGCAACCAAGGAAGTTTAGAACACAAACTAACCTAGATGGAACCAAGGAAGTTTAGAACACAAACTAACCTGGATGGAACCAAGGAAGTTTAGAATACAAACTAACCTGGATGGAACCAAGGAAGTTTAGAATACAAACTAACCTGGATGGAACCAAGGAAGTTTAGAATACAAACTAACCTGGATGGAACAAAGGAAGTTCAGAATACATACTAACCTGGATGGAACCAAGGAAGTTCACAATACATATTAACCTGGATGGAACCAAGGATGTTCAGAATACATACTAACCTGGATGGAACCAAGGAAGTTCAGAATACAAACTAACCTGGATGGAACCAAGGAAGTTTAGAATACATACTAACCTGGATGGAACCAAGGAAGTTCAGAATACTAACTAACCTGGATGTAACCAAGGAAGTTCAGAATACAAACTAACCTGGATGGAACCAAGGAAGTTCAGAATACAAACTAACCTGGATGGAACCAAGGAAGTTCAGAATACATACTAACCTTGATGGAACCAAGGAAGTTCAGAATACATACTAACCTGGATGGAACCAAGGAAGTTCACAATACAAACTAACCTGGATGGAACCAAGGAAGTTTAGAATACAAACTAACCTGGATGGAACCAAGGAAGTTCAGAATACAAACTAACCTGGATGGAACCAAGGAAGTTCAGAATACAAACTAACCTGGATGGAACCAAGGAAGTTCAGAATACATACTAACCTGGATGGAACCAAGGAAGTTCAGAATACAAACTAACCTGGATGGAACCAAGGAAGTTTAGAATACATACTAACCTGGATGGAACCAAGGAAGTTTAGAATACTAACTAACCTGGATGGAACCAAGGAAGTTCAGAATACATACTAACCTGGATGGAACCAAGGAAGTTTAGGATACTAACTAACCTGGATGGAACCAAGGAAGTTTAGAACACATACTAACCTGGATGGAACCAAGGAAGTTTAGAATCCCAACTAACCTGGGTGGAACAAAGGAAGTTCAGAACACATACTAACCTGGATGGAACCAAGGAAGTTTAGAACACAAACTAACCTAGATGGAACCAAGGAAGTTTAGAACACAAACTAACCTGGATGGAACCAAGGAAGTTTAGAATACAAACTAACCTGGATGGAACCAAGGAAGTTTAGAATACAAACTAATGTGGATGGAACCAAGGAAGTTTAGAATACAAACTAATGTGGATGGAACCAAGGAAGTTTAGAATACAAACTAACCTGGATGGAACCATGGAACTATGGGAATACAAACTAACCTGGATGGAACCAAGGAAGTTTAGAATACAAACTAACCTGGATGGAACCATGGAAGTTTAGAACACAAACTAACCTGGATGGAACCAAGGAAGTTTAGAATACATACTAACCTGGATGGAACCAAGAAAGTTTAGAATACATACTAACCTGGATGGAACCAACGAAGTTTAGAATACTTACTAATGTGGATGGAACCAAGGAAGTTTAGAATACAAACAACGTGGATGGAACCAAGGAAGTTTAGAATACAAACTAACCTGGATGGAAGCAAGGAAGTTCCGAATACATACTAACCTGGATGGAACCAAGGAAGTTCAGAACACATACTAACCTGGATGGAACCAAGGAAGTTTAGAACACAAACTAATGTGGATGGAATCAAGGAAGTTTAGAATACAAACTAATGTGGATGGAACCAAGGAAGTTTAGAATACAAACTAACCTGGATGGAACCATGGAAGTTCAGAATACATACTAACCTGGATGGAACCAAGGACGTTTAGAATACTAACTAACCTGGATGGAACAAAGGAAGTTTAGAATACAAACTAACCTGGATGGAACCAAGGAAGTTTAGAATACTAACTAACCTGGATGGAACCAAGGAAGTTTAGAATACAAACTAACCTGGATGGAACCAATGAAGTTTATAATACAAACTAACCTGGATGGAACCAATGAAGTTTAGAATACAAACTAACCTGGATGGAACCAAGGAAATTTAGAATACAAACTAACCTGGATGGAACCAATGAAGTTTAGAATACAAACTAATCTGGATGGAACCAATGAAGTTTAGAATACATACTAACCTGGATGGAACCAAGGAAGTTTAGAATACAAACTAACCTGGATGGAACCATGGATGTTTAGAATACATACTAACCTGGATGGAACCAAGGAAGTTTAGAATACAAACTAAGCTGGATGGAACCAAGGAAGTTTAGAATACAAACTAACCTGGATGGAACCAATGAAGTTTAGAATACAAACTAACCTGGATGGAACCAAGGAAGTTTAGAATACAAACTAACCTGAATGGAACCGCGGAAGTTTAGAATACAAACTAACCTGGATGGAACCATGGAAGTTCATAATACATACTAACCTGGATGGAACCAAGGACGTTTAGAATACTAACTAATGTGGATGGAATCAAGGAAGTTTAGAATACAAACTAACCTGGATGGAACCAAGGAAGTTTAGAATACAAACTAACCTGGATGGAACCAAGGAAGTTTAGAATACAAACTAACCTGGATGGAACCATGGAGGTTCAGAATACATACTAACCTGGATGGAACCAAGGAAGTTTAGAATACAAACTAACCTGGATGGAACCAAGGAAGTTCAGAATACTAACTAACCTGGATGTAACCAAGGAAGTTCAGAATACAAACTAACCTGGATGTAACCAAGGAAGTTCAGAATACAAACTAACCTGGATGGAACCAAGGAAGTTCAGAATACATACTAACCTGGATGGAACCAAGGAAGTTCAGAATACATACTAACCTAGATGGAACCAAGGAAGTTCACAATACAAACTAACCTGGATGGAACCAAGGAAGTTTAGAATACAAACTAACCTGGATGGAACCAAGGAAGTTCAGAATACAAACTAACCTGGATGGAACCAAGGAAGTTCAGAATACAAACTAACCTGGATGGAACCAAGGAAGTTCAGAATACAAACTAACCAGGATGGAACCAAGGAAGTTTAGAATACAAACTAACCTGGATGGAACCAGGGAAGTTCAGAATACAAACTAACCTGGATGGAACCAAGGAAGTTTAGAATACAAACTAACCAGGATGGAACCAAGGAAGTTTAGAATACAAACTAATGTGGATGGAACCAAGGAAGTTTAGAATACAAACTAACCTGGATGGAACCAAGGAAGTTTAGAATACAAACTAACCTGGATGGAACCAAGGAAGTTTAGAATACTAACTAACCTGGATGGAACAAAGGAAGTTTAGAATACAAACTAACCTGGATGGAACCAAGGAAGTTTAGAATACTAACTAAACTGGATGGAACCAAGGAAGTTTAGAATACAAACTAACCTGGATGGAACCAATGAAGTTTATAATACAAACTAACCTGGATGGAACCAAGGAAGTTTAGAATACTAACTAACCTGGATGGAACCAAGGAAGTTTAGAATACAAACTAACCTGGATGGAACCAATGAAGTTTAGAGTACAAACTAACCTGGATGGAACCAAGGAAGTTTAGAATACAAACTAACCTGGATGGAACCAAGGAAGTTTAGAATACAAACTAACCTGGATGGTACCAAATACGTTTAGAATACAAACTAACCTGGATGAAACCAAAGAAGTTTAGAATACAAACTAACCTGGATGGAACCAAGGAAGTTTAGAATATAAACTAACGTGGATGGAACCAAGGATGTTTAGAATACAAACTAACCTGGATGGAACCAAGGAAGTTTAGAATACAAACTAATGTGGATGGAACCAAGGAAGTTTAAAATACAAACTAACCTGGATGGAACCAAGGAAGTTTAGAATACAAACTAACCTGGATGGAACCAAGGAAGTTTAGAATACTAACTAACCTAGATGGAACCAATGAAGTTTAGAATACAAACTAACCAGGATGGAACCAAGGAAGTTTAGAATACAAACGAACCTGTATGGAATCAAGGAAATTTAGAATACAAACTAACCTGGACGGAACCAATGAAGTTTAGAATACAAACTAACCTGGATGGAACCAAGGAAATTTAGAATACAAACTAACCTGGATGGAACCAAGGAAGTTTAGAATACAAACTAACCTGGATGGAACCAATGAAGTTTAGAATACATACTAACCTGGATGGAACCAAGGAAGTTTAGAATACAAACTAACCTGGATGGAACCATGGATGTTTAGAATACATACTAACCTGGATAGAACCAAGGAAGTTTAGAATACAAACTAAGCTGGATGGAACCAAGGAAGTTTAGAATACAAACTAAGCTGGATGGAACCAAGGAAGTTCAGAATACAAACTAACCAGGATGGAACCAAGGAAGTTTAGAATACAAACTAACCTGGATGGAACCAGGGAAGTTCAGAATACAAACTAACCTGGATGGACCCAAGGAAGTTTAGAATACAAACTAACCAGGATGGAACCAAGGAAGTTTAGAATACAAACTAATGTAGATGGAACCAAGGAAGTTTAGAATACAAACTAACCTGGATGGAACCAAGGAAGTTTAGAATACAAACTAACCTGGATGGAACCAAGGAAGTTTAGAATACTAACTAACCTGGATGGAACAAAGGAAGTTTAGAATACAAACTAACCTGGATGGAACCAAGGAAGTTTAGAATACTAACTAAACTGGATGGAACCAAGGAAGTTTAGAATACAAACTAACCTGGATGGAACCAATGAAGTTTATAATACAAACTAACCTGGATGGAACCAAGGAAGTTTAGAATACTAACTAACCTGGATGGAACCAAGGAAGTTTAGAATACAAACTAACCTGGATGGAACCAATGAAGTTTAGAGTACAAACTAACCTGGATGGAACCAAGGAAGTTTAGAATACAAACTAACCTGGATGGAACCAAGGAAGTTTAGAATACAAACTAACCTGGATGGTACCAAATACGTTTAGAATACAAACTAACCTGGATGGAACCAAAGAAGTTTAGAATACAAACTAACCTGGATGGAACCAAGGAAGTTTAGAATACAAACTAACGTGGATGGAACCAAGGACGTTTAGAATACAAACTAACCTGGATGGAACCAAGGAAGTTTAGAATACAAACTAATGTGGATGGAACCAAGGAAGTTTAAAATACAAACTAACCTTGATGGAACCAAGGAAGTTTAGAATACAAACTAACCTGGATGGAACCAAGGAAGTTTAGAATACTAACTAACCTGGATGGAACCAATGAAGTTTAGAATACAAACTAACCAGGATGGAACCAAGGAAGTTTAGAATACAAACGAACCTGTATGGAATCAAGGAAATTTAGAATACAAACTAACCTGGACGGAACCAATGAAGTTTAGAATACAAACTAACCTGGATGGAACCAAGGAAATTTAGAATACAAACTAACCTGGATGGAACCAATGAAGTTTAGAATACAAACTAACCTGGATGGAACCAATGAAGTTTAGAATACATACTAACCTGGATGGAACCAAGGAAGTTTAGAATACAAACTAACCTGGATGGAACCATGGATGTTTAGAATACATACTAACCTGGATGGAACCAAGGAAGTTTAGAATACAAACTAAGCTGGATGGAACCAAGGAAGTTTAGAATACAAACTAACCTGGATGGAACCAAGGAAGTTCAGAATACAAACTAACCTGGATGGAACCAAGGAAGTTCAGAATACAAACTAACCTGGATGGAACCAAGGAAGTTCAGAATACAAACTAACCAGGATGGAACCAAGGAAGTTTAGAATACAAACTAACCTGGATGGAACCAGGGAAGTTCAGAATACAAACTAACCTGGATGGAACCAAGGAAGTTTAGAATACAAACTAACCATGATGGAACCAAGGAAGTTTAGAATACAAACTAATGTGGATGGAACCAAGGAAGTTTAGAATACAAACTAACCTGGATGGAACCAAGGAAGTTTAGAATACAAACTAACCTGGATGGAACCAAGGAAGTTTAGAATACTAACTAACCTGGATGGAACAAAGGAAGTTTAGAATACAAACTAACCTGGATGGAACCAAGGAAGTTTAGAATACTAACTAACCTGGATGGAACCAAGGAAGTTTAGAATACAAACTAACCTGGATGGAACCAATGAAGTTTATAATACAAACTAACCTGGATGGAACCAAGGAAGTTTAGAATACTAACTAACCTGGATGGAACCAAGGAAGTTTAGAATACAAACTAACCTGGATGGAACCAATGAAGTTTAGAGTACAAACCAACCTGGATGGAACCAAGGAAGTTTAGAATACAAACTAACCTGGATGGAACCAAGGAAGTTTAGAATACTAACTAACCTGGATGGAACCAAGGAAGTTTAGAATACAAACTAAGCTGGATGGAACCAAGGAAGTTTAGAATACAAACTTATCTGGATGGAACCAAGGAAGTTCAGAATACAAACTAACCTGGATGGAACCAAGGAAGTTCAGAATACAAACTAACCTGGATGGAACCAAGGAAGTTCAGAATACAAACTAACCAGGATGGAACCAAGGAAGTTTAGAATACAAACTAACCTGGATGGAACCAGGGAAGTTCAGAATACAAACTAACCTGGATGGAACCAAGGAAGTTTAGAATATAAACTAACCAGGATGGAACCAAGGAAGTTTAGAATACAAACTAATGTGGATGGAACCAAGGAAGTTTAGAATACAAACTAACCTGGATGGAACCAAGGAAGTTTAGAATACAAACTAACCTGGATGGAACCAAGGAAGTTTAGAATACTAACTAACCTGGATGGAACAAAGGAAGTTTAGAATACAAACTAACCTGGATGGAACCAAGGAAGTTTAGAATACTAACTAACCTGGATGGAACCAAGGAAGTTTAGAATACAAACTAACCTGGATGGAACCAATGAAGTTTATAATACAAACTAACCTGGATGGAACCAAGGAAGTTTAGAATACTAACTAACCTGGATGGAACCAATGAAGTTTAGAGTACAAACTAACCTGGATGGAACCAAGGAAGTTTAGAATACAAACTAACCTGAATGGAACCAAGGAAGTTTAGAATACAAACTAACCTGGATGGTACCAAATACGTTTAGAATACAAACTAACCTGGATGGAACCAAAGAAGTTTAGAATACAAACTAACCTGGATGGAACCAAGGAAGTTTAGAATACAAACTAACGTGGATGGAACCAAGGACGTTTAGAATACAAACTAACCTGGATGGAACCAAGGAAGTTTAGAATACAAACTAATGTGGATGGAACCAAGGAAGTTTAAAATACAAACTAACCTGGATGGAACCAAGGAAGTTTAGAATACAAACTAACCTGGATGGAACCAAGGAAGTTTAGAATACTAACTAACCTGGATGGAACCAATGAAGTTTAGAATACAAACTAACCAGGATGGAACCAAGGAAGTTTAGAATACAAACGAACCAGGATGGAACCAAGGAAATTTAGAATACAAACTAACCTGGACGGAACCAATGAAGTTTAGAATACAAACTAACCTGGATGGAACCAAGGAAATTTAGAATACAAACTAACCTGGATGGAACCAATGAAGTTTAGAATACAAACTAACCTGGATGGAACCAATGAAGTTTAGAATACATACTAACCTGGATGGAACCAAGGAAGTTTAGAATACAAACTAACCTGGATGGAACCATGGATGTTTAGAATACATACTAACCTGGATGGAACCAAGGAAGTTTAGAATACAAACTAAGCTGGATGGAACCAAGGAAGTTTAGAATACAAACTAACCTGGATGGAACCAATGAAGTTTAGAATACAAACTAACCTGGATGGAACCAAGGAAGTTTAGAATACAAACTAACCTGAATGGAACCGCGGAAGTTTAGAATACAAACTAACCTGGATGGAACCATGGAAGTTCAGAATACATACTAACCTGGATGGAACCAAGGACGTTTAGAATACTAACTAATGTGGATGGAATCAAGGAAGTTTAGAATACAAACTAACCTGGATGGAACCAAGGAAGTTTAGAATACAAACTAACCTGGATGGAACCAAGGAAGTTTAGAATACAAACTAACCTGGATGGAACCATGGAAGTTCAGAATACATACTAACCTGGATGGAACCAAGGAAGTTTAGAATACAAACTAACCTGGATGGAACCAAGGAAGTTCAGAATACAAACTAACCTGGATGGAACCAAGGAAGTTCAGAATACAAACTAACCTGGATGGAACCAAGGAAGTTCAGAATACATACTAACCTGGATGGAACCAAGGAAGTTCAGAATACTAACTAACCTGGATGGAACCAAGGAAGTTTAGAACACATACTAACGTGGATGGAACCAAGGAAGTTTAGAATCCCAACCAACCTGGGTGGAACCAAGGAAGTGCAGAACACATACTAACCTGGATGGAACCAAGGAAGTTTAGAATACTAACTAACCTGGATGGAACCAAGGAAGTTTAGAACACAAACTAACCTGGATGGAACCAAGGAAGTATAGAATACAAACTAACCTGGATGGAACCAAGGAAGTTTAGAATACAAACTAACCTGGATGGAACCAAGGAAGTTTAGAATACTAACTAACCTGGATGGAACCATGGAAGTTTAGAATACAAACTAACCTGGATGGAACCAATGCAGTTTAGAGTACAAACTAACCTGGATGGAACCAAGGAAGTTTAGAATACAAACTAACCTGGATGGAACCAAGGAAGTTTAGAATACAAACTAACCTGGATGGTACCAAATACGTTTAGAATACAAACTAACCTGGATGGAACCAAGGAAGTTTAGAATACAAACTAACCTGGATGGAACCAAGGAAGTTTAGAATACAAACTAACGTGGATGGAACCAAGGACGTTTAGAATACAAACTAACCTGGATGGAACCAAGGAAGTTTAGAATACAAACTAATGTGGATGGAACCAAGGAAGTTTAGAATACAAACTAACCTGGATGGAACCAAGGAAGTTTAGAATACAAACTAACCTGGATGGAACCAAGGAAGTTTAGAATACTAACTAACCTGGATGGAACCAATGAAGTTTAGAATACAAACTAGCCAGGATGGAACCAAGGAAGTTTAGAAGACAAACGAACCTGTATGGAACCAAGGAAATTTAGAATACAAACTAACCTGGACGGAACCAATGAAGTTTAGAATACAAACTAACCTGGATGGAACCAAGGAAATTTAGAATACAAACTAACCTGGATGGAACCAATGAAGTTTAGAATACAAACTAACCTGGATGGAACCAATGAAGTTTAGAATACATACTAACCTGGATGGAACCAAGGAAGTTTAGAATACAAACTAACCTGGATGGAACCATGGATGTTTAGAATACATACTAACCTGGATGGAACCAAGGAAGTTTAGAATACAAACTAAGCTGGATGGAACAAAGGAAGTTTAGAATACAAACTAACCTGGATGGAACCAATGAAGTTTAGAATACAAACTAACCTGGATGGAACCAAGGAAGTTTAGAATACAAACTAACCTGAATGGAACCGCGGAAGTTTAGAATACAAACTAACCTGGATGGAACCATGGAAGTTCAGAATACATACTAACCTGGATGGAACCAAGGACGTTTAGAATACTAACTAATGTGGATGGAATCAAGGAAGTTTAGAATACAAACTAACCTGGATGGAACCAAGGAAGTTTAGAATACAAACTAACCTGGATGGAACCAAGGAAGTTTAGAATACAAACTAACCTGGATGGAACCATGGAAGTTCAGAATACATACTAACCTGGATGGAACCAAGGAAGTTTAGAATACAAACTAACCTGGATGGAACCAAGGAAGTTCAGAATACTAACTAACCTGGATGGAACCAAGGAAGTTCAGAATACAAACTAACCTGGATGTAACCAAGGAAGTTCAGAATACAAACTAACCTGGATGGAACCAAGGAAGTTCAGAATACATACTAACCTGGATGGAACCAAGGAAGTTCAGAATACATACTAACCTGGATGGAACCAAGGAAGTTCACAATACAAACTAACCTGGATGGAACCAAGGAAGTTTAGAATACAAACTAACCTGGATGGAACCAAGGAAGTTCAGAATACAAACTAACCTGGATGGAACCAAGGAAGTTCAGAATACAAACTAACCTGGATGGAACCAAGGAAGTTCAGAATACATACTAACCTGGATGGAACCAAGGAAGTTCAGAATACAAACTAACCTGGATGGAACCAAGGAAGTTTAGAATACATACTAACCTGGATGGAACCAAGGAAGTTTAGAATACTAACTAACCTGGATGGAACCAAGGAAGTTCAGAATACATACTAACCTGGATGGAACCAAGGAAGTTTAGAATACTAACTAACCTGGATGGAACCAAGGAAGTTTAGAACACATACTAACCTGGATGGAACCAAGGAAGTTTAGAATCCCAACTAACCTTGGTGGAACCAAGGAAGTTCAGAACACATACTAACCTGGATGGAACCAAGGAAGTTTAGAATACTAACTAACCTGGATGGAACCAAGGAAGTATTTTGTCTTCATCTCAAATAGCATCCACTTCCCCAAGTAGTGAATGACTTTTGCCCAGAGCAATGTTCAACACTAATGCACTTCAAATGGAATAAGGTTCTCTCTCCAAGGATGACATGAAAAGTAAAGTAGATTATTTATCAAGCTATTGGATTAATGTCTGTTCTCTCTCCATCTCTCTCTGTCCTCTCTCCATCCTTCTCTCTGTCCTCTCTCCGTCTTTCAATTTTCAATTCAATTTCAGTTGCTTTATTGGCGTGATGTAACAATGTACATATTGCAAAAGCCTACTTTGGTGATTAAGGAAAACATTTGTAATATTAACATAATTCAATTAACAACTATAACAATCTTTCTCTCTGTCCTCTCTCCATCTTTCTCTCTGTTCTCTCTCTGTCTTTCTCTCTGTCCTCTCCATCTTTCTCTCTGTCTCTCTGTCCTCTCACCATCTTTCTCTCTGTCCTCTCTCAATCTTTCTTTCTGTCTGTCTCTGTCCTTTCTCCATCTTTCTCTCTGTCCTCTCTTCATCTTTCTCTGTCTTGCTCGTTTCCTCTCTCCATCTTTCTCTCTGTTCTCTCTCCATCTTTCTCTCTGTCCTCTCTCCATCTTTCTCTAAGTCCTCTCTCCATTGTTCTCTCTACTCTCTCTCCCTGTTCTCTCTCCATCTTCCTCTCTGTCCTCTCTCCATCTTTCTCTTGGTCCTCTCTCCATCTTTCTCTTGGTCCTCTCTCAATCTTTCTCTCTGTCCTTTCTCCATCTTTCTCTTGGTCCTCTCTCCATCTTTCTCTCTGTCCACTCTCCATCTTTCTCTTGGTCCTCTCTCCATCTTTCTCTTGGTCCTCTCTCAATCTTTCTCTCTGTCCTTTCGCCATCTTTCCCTCTGTCCTCTCTCTACCCTCCTCTACTGCCTCTACACTGAATTATGTGTTAAATGTCTACAGATGTGGATACCCCTGACACACACATGCACACACACAGACACGCACACGCGCGCACACACAAACACACACACGGCAGTTGTCTCCGTAGTGACAGATGAGCTCGTTCAGACTGATGATGTCATCCCAGCTGTCTTGAAGATGGATAGAAGACCTTTATTAAAGAGAGAGAGAGCGCGAGACAGAGAACGAGAGCGTGAGAGAGAGTGAGAGAGAGTGAGAGCAAGAGAGTGAGAGAGTGAGAGCAAGACAGAGAGACAGAGAGACAGAGAGAGAGAGAGAGAGAGAGGGAGAGAGAGAGACAGAGAGACAGAGAGACAGACAGAGACAGAGAGAGAGAGAGAGAGAGAGAGAGGAAGAGAGAGAGAGGAAGAGAGAGGGGGAGAGGGGGAGAGCAAGTGAGATTGAGAGAGTGAGAGAGAGAGAGAGAGAGAGAGAGAGAGAGAGATAGAGAGTGAGAGAGAGAGTGAAAGAGGGAGAGGGAGAGAGAGAGGGAGATGGAGAGAGAGAGGGAGAGGGAGAGAGAGAGGGAGAGGGAGCGACAGAGAGAGAGAGAGAGAGATGAACGGGTGCATGGTAGTTTGTGTTCTCCTCCTCTCTCTCTCCCTCTGTCTCACTCTCTCTCACTCTGTCTGTCTCTCTCTCACTCTGTCTGTCTGTCTCTCTCTCCCTCTGTCTGTCTCTCTCTCACTCTCTGTCTCTCTCTTCCTCTCTGTCTCTCTCCAATGAAGTATACTTTATTGACAAGTTCAATTACTTACATTGTGAAAGTATACATACAACAAAAACTGATGCGAACAACGGCAATAAGGTATCAATCATAATAGTAGTAGTAGTGGAAATGTGATTACCATTAACAACAACTACAACAACAATATTAATGAGAACAACAATACATTAAAGCAATGGTAGTAGACCAGTGTCAACATGACTGAGAAGACACATGACATAGTATGAAAGACCAAAAAAAACTAAATGTGGTTAACGGTCAGAGCCCAGGTCTGACAGAACCTGTGGTTAACGGTCAGAGCCCAGGTCTGACAGAACCTGTGGTTAACAGGTCTAACAGAACCTGTGGTTAACGGGTCAGAGCCCAGGTCTGACAGAACCTGTGATTAACGGTCAGAGCCCAGGTCCGACAGAACCTGTGGTTAATGGTCAGAGCCCAGGTCTAACAGAACCTGTGGTTAACGGTCAGAGCCCAGGTCTGACAGAACCTGTGGTTAACGGTCAGAGCCCAGACAGAACCTGTGGTTAACGATCAGAGCCCAGGTCTAACAGAACCTGTGGTTAACGGTCAGAGCCCAGGTCTAACAGAACCTGTGGTTAACGGTCAGAGCCCAGACAGAACCTGTGATTAACGGTCAGAGTCCAGGTCTAACAGAACCTGTGGTTAATGGTCAGAGCCCAGGTCTGACAGAACCTGTGATTAACGGTCAGAGCCCAGGTCTGACAGAACCTGTGGTTAACGGTCAGAGCCCAGACAGAACCTGTGGTTAACGGTCAGAGCCCAGGTCTAACAGAACCTGTGGTTAACGGTCAGAGCCCAGGTCAGACAGAACCTGTGGTTAACGGTCAGAGTCCAGGTCTAACAGAACCTGTGGTTAACGGTCAGAGCCCAGGTCTAACAGAACCTGTGCAGATGATCTAGGTGCTGCTGTAACTCCTCCTTA
Source organism: Salmo salar (assembly GCF_965601325.2). Taxonomy (NCBI): domain Eukaryota; kingdom Metazoa; phylum Chordata; class Actinopteri; order Salmoniformes; family Salmonidae; genus Salmo; species Salmo salar. The sequence continues at coordinate 95,187,284 of NC_138308.1, read as the reverse complement.
GTGGGAGACAGCAGCACCAGGTCATCTGTCTACAGCAGACCCTCCTTAGTGGGAGACAGCAGCACCAGGTCATCTGTCTACAGCAGACCCTCCTTAGTGGGAGACAGCAGCACCAGGTCATCTGTCTACAGCAGACCCTCCTTAGTGGGAGACAGCAGCACCAGGTCATCTGTCTACAGCAGACCCTCCTTAGTGGGAGACAGCAGCATCAGGTCATCTGCGTACAGCAGACCCTCCTTAGTGGGAGACAGCAGCACCAGGTCATCTGTCTACAGCAGACCCTCCTTAGTGGGAGACAGCAGCACCAGGTCATCTGTCTACAGCAGACCCTCCTTAGTGGGAGACAGCAGCACCAGGTCATCTGTCTACAGCAGACCCTCCTTAGTGGGAGACAGCAGCACCAGGTCATCTGTCTACAGCAGACCCTCCTTAGTGGGAGACAGCAGCACCAGGTCATCTGTCTACAGCAGACCCTCCTTAGTGGGAGACAGCAGCATCAGGTCATCTGCGTACAGCAGACCCTCTTTAGTGGGAGACAGCAGCACCAGGTCATCTGTCTACAGCAGACCCTCTTTAGTGGGAGACAGCAGCACCAGGTCATCTGTGACAGCAGACCCTCTTTAGTGGGAGACAGCAGCACCAGGTCATCTGTCTACAGCAGACCCTCCTTAGTGGGAGACAACAGCACCAGATCATCTGTCTACAGCAGACCCTCCTTAGTGGGAGACAGCAGCACCAGGTCATCTGCGTACAGCAGACACTTGATTTCAGTGTTGTGTAGGGTGAGACCAGGTGCTTCCGATTCTTCTAATGTTTTTGCCAATTCATTAATGTAGATGTTAAATAGTGTTGGACTTATTGGACAGCCCTGTTTCACTCCACGTCCCTGAGAGAAGAAGTCTGCTTGCTTGTTGCCAATTTTAACTACACATTTGTTTTCAGTGTACATGGATTTAATAACATCATATGTTTTCTCTCCAATATCACTTCTATTAGTTTATAAAAAAAGACCAAATTGAATCAAATGCTTTTTTGAAGTCTACGAAACACGAGTAGATTTTGCCTTTGTTTTTGTTTCACTTGTTGGTCAAATAGAGTGTGGAGGGTGTAAATGTGGTCTCTTGTGCGGTAGTTTGACAACAATCCAATCTGGCTTCTGCTAAGGACTTTGTGTTCATCAAGGAAATGATGTCGTCTGCTATTTATTATACTGCAGAGAATTTCCCCAAGTTGCTGTTAACGCAATTATTTGGGTCACATTTTTACAGATTGGTGTGATTAATCCATGGTTCTAAATATCGGGGGAAAATACCTGCAGTGAGGATAATGTTGAAGAGTTTGAGTATAGCCAATTTGAATTTGTGATCTGTATATTTGATCATTTCATTTAAAATACCATCAGCACCACAGGCCTTTTTGGGTTGGAGAGTGTATAATTTGTCCAATAATTAATGTTCTGTAATTGGGATTCTGACAGTCTTTGACTACTGATTCAATGATTGGTAATGTTTCTTTCTTGTACGTTTGGACACACCTTCTCATTTAAGGGGTTTTCTTTATTTTTGCTATTTTCTACATTGTAGAATAATAGTGAAGACATCAAAACTATGAAATAACACATATGGAATCATGTAGTAACCAAAAAAGTGTTGAACAATTCAAAATAAATGTTATATTTCAGATTCTTCTAAGTAGCCACCCTTTGCTTTGATGACAGCTTTGCACACTCTTGGCGTTCTCTCAACCAGCTTCATGAGGTAGTCACCAAGAAACATGAGCAATGGACATTAGACCGGTGGAAATCTGTCCGTTGGTCTGATGAGTCAAAATGTGCAATTTTTGGTTCCAAGCATCGTGTCTTTGTGAGACGCAGAGTAGGAGAACGGATGTTTTCTGCATGTGTGGTTCCCACCGTGAAGCATGGAGGAGGAGGTGTGATGCTGTGGGGGTGCTTTGCTGGTGTCTGTGATATATTTTTTAATTGAAGGCACATTTAACCAGCATGGCTACCATAGCATTCTGCAGCGATACGCCATCCCATCTGGTTTGCGCTTAGTTGGACTATCATTTGTTTTTAAACAGGACAATGACCCAAAACACACCTCCAGGCTCCACTCTATTTGACCAAGAAGGAGAGTGATGGAGTGCTGCTGCATCAGATGACCTGGCCTCCACAATCACCTGACCTCAACCCAATTGAGATGGTTTGGGAGGAGTCAGACCGCAGAGTGAAGGAAAAGCAGTGAACAAGCACTCAGCAAATGAGGGAAATCCTTCAAGACTGTTGGAAAAGCATTCCAGGTGATGCTGGTTGAGAGAATGCCAAGAGTGTCAAAGATGTCATCAAGGCAAAGGGTGGCAACTTTGAAGAATATCAAATATATACTGCTGAAAAAAAATAAAGGGAACACTTAAACAACACAAGTCAATCACACTTCTGTGAAATCAAACTGTCCACTTAGGAAGCAACACTGATTGACAATAAATTTCACATGCTGTTGTGCAAATGGAATAGACAACAGGTGGAAATTATAAGCAATTAGCAAGACACCCCCAATAAAGGAGTGGTTCTGCAGGTGGTAACCACAGACCACTTCTCAGTTCCTATGCTTCCTGGCTGATGTTTTGGTCACTTTTGAATGCTGGCTGTGCTTTCACTCTAGTGGTAGCATGAGACGGAGTCTACAACCCACACAAGTGGCTCAGGTAGTGCAGCTCATCCAGGATGGCACATCAATGCGAACTGTGGCAAGAAGGTTTGCTGTGTCTGTCAGCGTAGTGTCCAGAGCATGGAGGCGCTACCAGGAGACAGGCCAGTACATCAGGAGACGTGGAGGAGGCCGTAGGAGGGCAACAACCCAGCAGCAGGACCGCTACCTCTGCCTTTGAGCAAGGAGGAGCAGGAGGAGCACTGCCAGAGCCCTGCAAAATGACCACCAGCAGGCCACAGATGTGCATGTGTCTGCTCAAACGGTCAGAAACAGACTCCATGAGGGTGGTATGAGGGCCCGACGTCCACAGGTGGGGGTTGTGCTTACAGCCCAACACCGTGCAGGATGTTTGGCATTTGCCAGAGAACACCAAGATTGGCAAATTTGCCACTGGCGCCCTGTGCTCTTCACAGATGAAAGCAGGTTCACACTGAGCACGTGACAGACGTGACAGAGTCTGGAGACGCCGTGGAGAACGTTCTGCTGCCTGCAACATCCTCCAGCATGACCGGTTTGGCGGTGGGTCAGTCATGGTGTGGGGTGGCATTTCTTTGGGGGGCCGCACAGCCCTCCATGTGCTCGCCAGAGGTAGCCTGACTGCCATTAGGTACCGAGATGAGATCCTCAGACCCCTTGTGAGACCATATGCTGGTGCGGTTGGCCCTGGGTTCCTCCTAATGCAAGACAATGCTAGACCTCATGTGGCTGGAGTGTGTCAGCAGTTCCTGCAAGAGGAAGGCATTGATGCTATGGACTGGCCCGCCCGTTCCCCAGACCTGAATCCAATTGAGCACATCTGGGACATCATGTCTCGCTCCATCCACCAACGCCACGTTGCACCACAGACTGTCCAGGAGTTGGCGGATGCTTTAGTCCAGGTCTGGGAGGAGATCCTCAGGAGACCATCCGCCACCTCATCAGGAGCATGCCCAGGCATTGTAAGGAGGTCATACAGGCACGTGGAGGCCACACACACTACTGAGCCTCATTTTGACTTGTTTTAGGACATTACATCAAAGTTGGATCAGCCTGTAGTGTGGTTTTCCACTTTAATTTTGAGTGTGACTCCAAATCCAGACCTCCATGGGTTGATAAATTGGATTTCCATTGATTATTTTTGTGTGATTTTGTTGTCAGCACATTCAACTATGTAAATAAAAAAGTATATAATAAGATTATTTCATTCATTCAGATCTAGGATGTGTTATTTTAGTGTTCCCTTTATTTTTTTGAGCAGGGTATTTTGATTTGTTCAACACTTTTGTGGTTACTACATGATTCCATACGTGTTATTTCATTGTTTTGATGTCTTCACTATTATTCTACAATGTAGAAAATAATAAAAATAAAGAAAAACCCTTGAATGAGTAGGTGTGTCCAAACTTTTGACTGGTACTGTATATATTTTTGTTCTGAGCTTTTTGTTATAATTGTTGTAGTGGTTTGAAGAGTGTCTCCACATAACACCATTAGCCAATTCCTCATGATGAGGTTTGTTTCATTTATTCAAATTCTCCCATAAGTGGTTTGATTCTATGGATTCCTCAATTACATTTCTGATGTGCTGTCCCTTTTTTCCCTAAGGGTGTGTTTGTATTGCTTCAGTGTTTCCCCATATATTCAGTTGAACTCGGAAGTTTACATACACCTTGTCACAACGTCCACAGGTGGCACCTCTCCCTGTTCGGGCGACGCTCAGCGGTCGTCGTCGCCGGCCTACTAGCTGCCACCGATTTCCTTTTCTGTTTCGTTTGGTAATGTCTGGTTAGGGTAGCACCTGTTTTGTGTTTAGTAATTAGTGGGGTATTTAGTCTGTCTGTTTCGTGTCTGTTGTTGTAGGTTGAGGGATTATTATTCTTGTCCTTAGAATACGTTACGTGGTTTTGGCATTAGGGTTGCTGGGCTGCGTCCCGCTACATTTCCTAGACTGTGTTTGTCTGGTTTGGAATTATTTTTACCCTGCCTTGTCAGTTCGGTTCTTTGGACTTTCATTCTTCATTCAACGTGTTTCACGTAGCTGAGTCTCCTGCGCCTGACTTCACCCCTCCTGCAGAACTATTTATGACACACCTTAGCCAAATACATTTAAACTCAGTTCCTGACACTTAATCCTAGAGAGATTCACTGTTTTAGGTCAGTTAGGATCACCACTTTATTTTAACAATGTAAAATGTCAGAATAATAGTAGAGAGAATGATTTATTTCAGTTTTTATTTCTTTCATCACATTCCCATTGGGTCAGAAGTTTACATACACTCAATTAGTATTCGGTAGCATTGCCTTGGGTCAAACTTGGGTCAAACGTTTCGCGTAGCCTTCCACAAGCTTCCCACAATAAATTGGTGAATTTTGGCCCATTCCTCCTGACAGAGCTGGTGTAACTGAATCAGGTTTGTAGGCCTCCTTGCTCTCACACACTTTTTCAGTTCTGCCCATAAATTGTCTATAGGATTGTGGTCAGGGATTTGTGATAGCCACTCCAATACCTTTACTTTGTTGTCCTTATGCCATTTTGCCACAACTTTGGAAGTATGTTTGGGGTCATTGTCCATTTGAAAGATCCATTTGCGACCAAGCTTAACTTCCTGACTGATGTCTTGAAATGTTGCTTCAATATATCCACATAATTTTCCTCCCTCATGATGCCATCTATTTTGTGAAGTGCACCAGTCCCTCCTGCAGCAAAGCACCCCCACAACATGATGCTGCCACCCCCGTGCTTCACGGTTGGGATGGTTTTATGTTTTGTCTACTAATAGTTTTTTGGTAGATGTCTGTACTGCTGTATTAGAATTCCCTCTGAGTCTCTGCCCTGTCCTGAGTCTCTGCCCTGTCCTGAGTCTCTGCCCTGTCCTGAGTCTCTGCCCTGTCCTGAGTCTCTGCCCTGTCCTGAGTCTCTGCCCTGTCTGATTCCTTTTAATGTAGTGGATGGTAGGATGATCTCCCTATAACCTAGTGGACAGCCAGTGGAAACATCACCTCTGCACCATGTTTCCTGTAGTACTACAATATCAACATCATCAGTTTCTTTCAGGAAGTCTGGGTTTCTGCTCTTTAGCCCAAAAGCAGAGGACTTCAACCCTTGTAAAATCCAACACGCAACATAAAAATATTTCATACCTGTTTTTTTCTTTATCTTCAAAAATGAGATAAACACTCACAATTCAACAATAACAATTAAAATATGATTTTTTTCAACTCTTATTATGCAAATGTGATTTGTTTATCATTTCAGATAACATTTGTGTCATGCCACTTGGGTGGATGTAGCGTGAGGATGGTAGTGTTGTTGTGTTCATCTTACCGTGACCCTCGACCTATCACATGTGAGCATCCATGACCCTCGGCCTATCACATTTGAGCATCCATGACCCTCGGCCTATCACATGTGAGCATCCATGACCCTCAGCCTATCACATGTGAGCATCCATGACCCTCGGCCTATCACATTTGAGCATCCATGACCCTTGGCCTATCACATGTGAGCATCCATGACCCTCGGCCTATCACATGTGAGCATCCATGACCCTCGGCCTATCACATGTGAGCATAGTAGACTCAGCAGGTGTTTAATGTCACTCATTTCATTGGTGGGGGCTGGGTCAGTTGCTCCTCTCACAGACTGTGCGTAGCTCTGCCTGCCGGGCTGTGGCTCCTCCAGGTGTGGGTCTGCAGTGTGGGGGAGGAGGGTGGTAGGCCTGCCTGCTGGGCTGTGGCTCCTCCAGCCTCGTCTGGGTGGTCTGTGCTGTACTGGCTTTGGTGGGCGTTGAATTTGGTGGTGCTGTGGAAGTGGCTGGGGGGGTCAAGGGTGCTGGTCCGGGGGGATGTCTCGGTAAGAGTCTTGGCAAGGATGGGGACTGTCTCCCTGTACAGGTGAACATGGTCATAGAGACAGTCCAGATGGAGGGTGGGATGGTGGGCCAGGTGTACATTGGGTCGCTGGGTACAGTCCCGGGAGAGGCTGGCGTTTATTCTTTGGATTGTGGCAGGGTGGAAGTCTTTCCTCTGTAGAAGGGTTGACACCACAATCCTTGAGTTGGGGAAGATTGCGGAGGTTTTTGTAATCACTCCCCGTAGTGAAGTGGCCACCCTCTCCTGCTGAGCACGCAGGTCATTGCTTCCTGTGTGTATGATTATGTGGCTTGGCGACCCGAGATGGGCCTTATCAAGCAGCTCCATGGCACTCTGCGTTGTTGGGCACCACACCTTTCTCCTTTTGTGTCGAGGGAAACGTTTACTCTCCTGAACAAACTTCCCATTTGAGTCCATCAACAGGATGTCAGCCAGTGTTTCTTCTGGACTGGAGGGGGTAGAGTGGGGGTCTAATGGGTGTTGGAGCTGGGGGGTGGCTGGTCTGTTATGGACTGGAGGGGGTAGAGTGGGGGCTGGTAGGTGTGGGAGCTGGGGTGTGGCTGGTCTGTTATGGACTGGAGGGGGTAGAGTGGGGGTATAATGGGTGTTGGAGCTGGGGTGTGGCTGGTCTGTTATGGACTGGAGGGGGTAGAGTGGGGGCTGGTCTGTTATGGACTGGAGGGTGTAGAGGGGGGTCTAATGGGTGTTGGAGCTGGGGTGTGGCTGGTCTGTTATGGACTGGAGGGGGTAGAGTGGGGGCTGGTCTGTTATGGACTGGAGGGGGTGGGGGGGGCTGGTGGGTGTTGGAGCTGGGGTGTGGCTGGTCTGTTATGGACTGGAGGGGGTAGAGGGGGGCTGGTAGGTGTGGGAGCTGGGGTGTGGCTGGTCTGTTATGGACTGGAGGGGGTGGGGGGGGGCTGGTAGGTGTGGGAGCTGGGGTGTGGCTGGTCTGTTATGGACTGGAGGGGGTAGAGGGGTGCTGGATGTGCCTTTTTGGGTGGGAATAGTAGGGGTGAGGGTGGTGCTGGTGGAGTTTGTCTTGTGGGAAGGCATGTCACTGGTGGTGTCCTCTCTCTCCTTAATGGTCTGAAAGTCTGTTTCAAACAGCCTGATGTTACCTGGCACCATGATAGTCCCAGTCTGTTACCTGGCACCATGACAGTCCCAGTCTGTAACCTGGCACCATGACAGTCCCAGTCTGATGTTACCTGGCACCATGACAGTCCCAGTCTGTTACCTGGCACCATGACAGTCCTAGTCTGATGTTACCTGGCACCATGACAGTCCCAGTCTGATGTTACCTGGCACCATGACAGTCCCAGTCTGATGTTACCTGGCACCATGACAGTCCCAGTCTGATGTTACCTGGCACCATGACAGTCCCAGTCTGATGTTACCTGGCACCATGACAGTCCCAGTCTGATGTTACCTGGCACCATGACAGTCCCAGTCTGATGTTACCTGGCACCATGACAGTCCCAGTCTGATGTTACCTGGCACCATGACAGTCCCAGTCTGTTACCTGGCAACATGACAGTCCCAGTCTGTTACCTGGCAACATGACAGTCCCAGTCTGTTACCTGGCACCATGACAGTCCCAGTCTGTTACCTGGCAACATGACAGTCCCAGTCTGTTACCTGGCAACATGACAGTCCCAGTCTGTTACCTGGCAACATGACAGTCCCAGTCTGTTACCTGGCAACATGACAGTCCCAGTCTGTTACCTGGCAACATGACAGTCCCAGTCTGTTACCTGGCAACATGACAGTCCCAGTCTGTTACCTGGCACCATGACAGTCCCAGTCTGTTACCTGGCAACATGACAGTCCCAGTCTGTTAGCTGGCAACATGACAGTCCCAGTCTGTTACCTGGCAACATGACAGTCCCAGTCTGTTACCTGGCACCATGACAGTCCCAGTCTGTTACCTGGCAACATGACAGTCCCAGTCTGTTACCTGGCAACATGACAGTCCCAGTCTGTTACCTGGCACCATGACAGTCCCAGTCTGTTACCTGGCACCATGACAGTCCCAGTCTGTTACCTGGCAACATGACAGTCCCAGTCTGTTACCTGGCAACATGACAGTCCCAGTCTGTTACCTGGCACCATGATATTCCCAGTCTGTTACCTGGCACCATGACAGTCCCAGTCTGTTACCTGGCAACATGACAGTCCCAGTCTGATGTTACCTGGCACCATGATAGTCCCAGTCTGTTACCTGGCAACATGACAGTCCCAGTCTGTTACCTGGCACCATGATAGTCCCAGTCTGTTACCTGGCAACATGACAGTCCCAGTCTGTTACCTGGCAACATGACAGTCCCAGTCTGTTACCTGGCAACATGACAGTCCCAGTCTGTTACCTGGCACCATGATAGTCCCAGTCTGTTACCTGGCACCATGACAGTCCCAGTCTGTTACCTGGCAACATGACAGTCCCAGTCTGATGTTACCTGGCACCATGATAGTCCCAGTCTGTTACCCGGCACCATGACAGTCCCAGTCTGTTACCTGGCACCATGATAGTCCCAGTCTGTTACCTGGCAACATGACAGTCCCAGTCTGTTACCTGGCACCATGATAGTCCCAGTCTGTTACCTGGCACCATGATAGTCCCAGTCTGTTACCTGGCACCATGACAGTCCCAGTCTGTTACCTGGCACCATGATAGTCCCAGTCTGTTACCTGGCACCATGACAGTCCCAGTCTGTTACCTGGCACCATGATAGTCCCAGTCTGTTACCTGGCACCATGACAGTCCCAGTCTTGTAGAGGTTGATTGTTATCATGGTGCTGTCAGGGTCGTCTGTCTCTTTGATTTTCAGCTTCCACCCATTACAGATTCCCTCTGTCTTTATGGATGGGTAGTGAGAGCAGACTGCTGAGCGCCATGCATTTGGCTGGTCACTGAGAAAGATGAGATTACTCACATCACCGTTTTTGTAGAGTTCTGTGAAAAGGGTTTCTGGCCTCCCCTTTAGTAGTGTCTGTTTAAAAGCTTATCCTCGTTGTGTCAGTTTTTGGCCTCTGGAGGGTAGAGAATGGATTCAGCGCTGAGGGGGAGTGGGGACATGGTGCCTGTGGGATTTGCTGCTGCTGCACCGTTGCCATGGCAACATATTTTGTTTGTCTGCTGCTGTTGTCTAGCTAGCTCTAATTTAGCTAAAACACCAGCAATAAGAGCGAAAAATCTTCACACAAAGATAACAGGAGATACGTTTAACGTTAGAGCCCGTCCTCCTTTTCGGTGGTTTGATGTGGTTGTATTAACTCCACTTGCTAGGTTTGTTCTAGAAACATTTTTCTGGCTAGCTTGTTAGCCTGCTGGCTAGGTTTTAGCTGTGTAGCTAGGTTGTTGAAAATACTTTTTTGTCTATTCTGATTGAATTGAGTTGTTGGTCATCATTTATTGTCATAGATGAATGTGTTTATCTCTCGCTCTGTCTCTCTGTCGATCTGTGTTTCTCTCTCTCTGTATCTCTCTAGTCTCTCTGTGTCTCTCGTCTCTCTGTCTCTCTCTATATATCCCTCTCTCTGTCTCTCTCTCTCTATCCCTCTCTCTGTCTCTCTCTCTCTCTCTCTCTCTCTATCCCTCTCTCTCTCTCTCTCTTCCTCCCTCTCTCTCTCTGTCTCTCTCTCTCTCTCTCTCTCTCTCTCTCTCTCTCTCTCTCTCTCTCTCTGTGTGTCTCTCTCTCTCTGTCTCTCTGTGTGTTTATTGTATTACTCTACGCTGTATTACAGGGGCAGGTTGTCAGACATTGATGCCAGACCTCCATGGTGGTTTGACTACCCTGGCAGACCACTTACCTCTGGGTATGGTGCCCAGGACCCAGGATAACTGGCACGCCATGCCCAGAAGGAATGCCTTTAGGTCAGGTACACAGGCCAGCAGGAGTCCCTCGCTAGGTGAAGTCTGGATGTCTGTGGCACAGACTGGGCAGACCCTGTTGTACAACCACATTCCACTTATTTCTCCATCCCTCTCTCTCTCTCTCTCTTTTTTTTCATTCCTCCCCTTCTTTCTCTTTCTCGTTCTCCTGTTCTCATCTCTCCATTGTGTCTCCTTTCTCTACAGTTGATAAGTTAATCCATGCATCTCCTATGTCTTTCATTCCTTCTATTTTTCACCTATGAAATAACAAACTCTTGCCCCCCCTCTCTCTCTCTTTCTCCCACTCCCTCTCTCTCTCAATTCATTTTAATGGGCTTTATTGGCATGGGGAAGATATGTTTAATAATAATAAATAAAAGGAAACAATCATTCAGAAATAAACAATCAGAAAAGTTTTTTTTATATATATATATTGTTGGCTATGTACAGTGTTGTTCCTCTCTCTACCCCCCTCTCTGTCTCTCTCTACCCCTCCCTCTCTTCTTGCCAGGAGACTTTCCATGCTGTGGTCACTGGAAAACCGTGCTTCAGTCAATCCATAAAAAGCAAGAGAAATCTGGTCTGGGTAGACAGAAAGATTATTTTAATGTTGCTAACTCCATTACTTTCTTTCTTTCTTTATTTTAACTATATTTATTTTATTTTACTATATAATTATATGCTGAACAGACTAAAATATCTGAAAAGTAGCTCTATCAGCTTCTAGTGTTAATCTAATGATAATAATATAATAATAATAATTTGCATAACAGAACCCAGCATAGCAAACACTCTAAAAAATTAGGGGTTCAACATGGGTTCTTCTAAGAATCTCAAAGTTCTCCGAAGAACCGTAAGGTTCTTGGCTCTGAAAATGGCCCTCCAAACGGTTCTTTTCCAAGAACCCCATAGGAGGTGGGGTTCATCAAGGAACCTCTTTAGTTGGTGGGGGTTCTTGCAGGAACCTAACTGCCCAACTGAAACATTTGGATTTGAAAGGGCAACAGGTGCAGGCACTTAACAGAATTTGTTTTAAAGATCTCTCTGTAACGTCCGTCGTTAAAGGTAGACCAAGGCGCAGCGTGAGTTGGGTTCATCATACTTTATTATAAATGTGAACCAGCAAAAAAACAATAAACAATACAACGAACAAAAAGCTATGCGTGCCAAACACAAAGACAAGATCCCACAACTGACTGTGGGGAAAAAGGGCTGCCTAAGTATGATTCCCAATCAGAGACAACGAATGACAGCTGCCTCCGATTGGAAACCATACTCGGCCACTAAAGAAAAAACAACATAGACATACAACACATAGAATGCCCACCCCATGTTACACCCTGACCTAACCAAACAGAGAAAAACGACTCTCTCAGGTCAGGGCGGGACAATCTCCTCAATTTAAGGTAAGGTTTGATCTAATTGATATTGTTTTATGATGACACCATTTATCTTTTCATATTTGTGCAAATCGTTCTAAAACAGAAAATAGACACAATTCAATCGATATCAATCAACAAAGAGGTAAGAATATGTAGGCTATAAGATTATGCTGAAGGCTTGGGTGGAGATGACTGAGCTGCTCACATGTGTGTCTGTGTCTGCAGGCGTACAGACAAGGAGGCAATACAAAGGTATGTCAATTGTTATTGGCATGTAATGAGGATCACATTTACCATCCTCCCTTAGCTCTTCAGTGAATATCCCGTAGGCCTCTACATTATGGACAAAGTATGAAAACCATTAACAAAACCATTATTATTCATTCACATTCACCACAAAAACCAATGTATGAATACTGCCGTGTGCATGTTTTGTTAATCATTTAATTTAAACTGTACAATTAAACATTTTGGAATCCACTGACTTCACCCTCCCTACACCATATGAATATAACGGGAAACCTGTTCAACCACCATGAACTGCAAAATCATTTCCCCTATGTATACGGAGAACATCAACACATTAACATCGACAAGCCAGTGTCACACCCTGATCTGTTTCATCTGTCTTTGTGCTGTCGCCCATCATCCCCTTCATCCCCTGTGTATTTATACCTGTGTTCTCTGTTTGTCTGGTTGCCAGTTAGTTTTGTTTCGTCAAGCCTACCTGCATTTTTCCCCTTGCTCCTGTCTTTGTCTAGTTCCTGTTTTGTAGTTTTCCCGGTTTTGACCATTCTGCTTACCCTGACCCTGAGCCTGCCTGCCATTCTGTAACTTTCGGACTCTGCTCTGAATCCCTGACCTCTGCCTGACCTTGACCATTTCCTGCCCCCCCCCCCCCCTGTTTTTGTAATAAACTTTTGTTACTTTCAAAACTGTCTGCACATGGGTCTTCTCCTTGGGCCTTGACAGCCAGAGGATATACATTTACATTTACATTTTGAGTCATTTAGCAGACGCTCTTATACAGAGCGACTTACAGTAGTGAATGCATACATTTCATACATTTCATGCATTTTTTTTTATTATACCCATTGAACTTGGAGTTCTGCTGGGAGTTTACCTCATATTTTGATTTTTTTAAATTCTGCTTTGCCAATAAAATCATAATAAACACATAGAACTTCAATATTGTGTTATTGTAGTTATTGTTATGCTTATTATTATCATAAACAATAATAATAATAATAATATATTAGCATAGCATACTGTTACACCAAAAACACCTACTTTCCTATGAGATTTTAAGATGGTTAGCTGGTCAACAAAAAAAGATATAACGCATGCCACTAGGTAGGATATAACCTCTGACTGAAATACGAGATAGGCTAATAGTTTGTTAACACCATCTGCTTTAATTTGCTCACAAAACAGTAAAGCAATAAGATCTACAGTGCCTTCAGAAAGTATTGCACGTAACAGACAGTTGTTGCATGACCTACGGCATGGTCAACTAAATGAATGTTCTCGGACAGTTTACCGAACAACTAGTTAGAACCACACAGAGAGTTACCAGCCAAGTCAGCACAAAGACAACAGGAGCCTCTGTGATTCCAGCACCGTTTACACTGAAACATGTAAACATCAGCAAAGCAACTAGAATTCACACCATATTGACTTTTCCCTACATTTAGTTACAGCCTGAATTAAAAATGTATTACATTGAGATTGTGTGTCACTTGTTTACACACAATACCTCATAATGTCAAAGTGGATTTTATTTAACAAATTCATTAAAAAAAAAAGGAAAAACTGAAATATCTTAAGTCAATAAGTATTCAACACCCTTTGTTATGGCCAGCCTAAATAAGTTCAGGAGTAAAAATGTGCTGAACAAGTCACATAATAAGTTGCATGGACTCAGTCTGTGTTCAATAATAAAGTTTAACATGATTTTTAAATGACCTCATCTCTGTACCCCACACATACAGTTATCTATAATGTGCCACAGTCGAGCAGTGAATTTCAAACACAGATTCAACCACAAAGACCAGGGAGGTTTTCCAATACCTCGCAAAGAAGGGGACCTATTGGAAGATAGGTAAACAAAAAAGCAGACATTGAATATCCCTTTGAAGATGGTGAAGTTATTAATTACACTTTGGATAGTGTATCAATACACCCAGTCAATAAAAAGATACAGGCGTCTTTCCTAACTCAGTTACCGGAGAGGAAGGAAACCACTAAGGGATTTCTCCATGAGGCCAATGTTGACTAAAACATTTACAGAGTTGAATGGCTGTGATAGGAGAAAACTGAGGATGGATCAACAACATTGTAGTTTCTTCACAATACTAACCTAAATAACAGAGTGAAGAGAATGAAGCATGTACAGAATAAAAATATTCCAAAACATTCATCCTATTTGCAATTAGGCACTAGAGTTAAAATTGTGAAAAATGTGACCAAGAAATGAACTTTATGTCCTGAATACAAAACATTGTGTTTGGGGAAAATCCAACACGACACATCACTGAATATCACTTCATATTTTTAAGCGTGGTGGTGGCTGCATCATGTTATGGGTATGCTTGTCATAGGGATTTTTTTCAGGATAAAAAAAAACTAACTGAATGGAGGAAGTCAGGACCAGTCAGCAGGAAGAGCAGCTTCAAGGGTTCTTTGATACCAGAGACTCCACATTCACTCCTTCCTGTGTGAAAAGTGAATGTGATCAGATGGACCCACATCAAGAAGCCATACTAGCTGAACACCCAACTCTCAGTCCACTGAAAACGTCTAAACTACAGTTGTTTCGTGTGTTGTTAAATGAATGTTTAACGGAATCTGCTGCTGTGGAGATTCTTGGTGCGGTTGAGGAAACTGTAGCAGAGTACCAGGAAGAGAATGATCTGCTACGGAGACTGCTGGGGAGGACACCAGAGATAAAACTATGTAGAATAGGTTTATATGTATATCTACGGATAGTTAGCTATAGTTCTACTCAATTAGTAAACTGTTTAGGCTTTTTTAAGAAGTTATTTTGAATTTTTACCATGAATGGGTGTTAATGCTAAGCACAGACAAAATCCTAGAGGAAAACCTGGTTCAGCGTGCTTTTCCACCACACACTGGGAGATGAATTCATCTTTCAGCAGGACAATAACCTAAAACACAAGGCCAAATCTACACTGGAGTTGCTTTACCAAGACTGCTTTGACTTAAAATGGCTTGAAAATCTATGTCAAGACTTAAAAATGTCTGTCTAGCAATGATTCACAACCAATTTGACAGAGCTTTAAAAAAAAATGTGAGAATAATGTGCAAATATTGTACAATCCATGTGTGGAAAGCTCTTAGAGATTTACACAGAAAGACTTACAGCTTTAATCACTGACAAAGGTGATTCTAACATGTATAAACTCAGGGACGTGAATAGATGAGATAATTCTCTATTTAATTTTCAATAAATGTTTCTAAATACATGTATTCACTTGATCATTATTATTGTGTGTAGATGGATAAAACATATAAATATATAATCCATTTTGAATCAAATCAAATCAAATTTATTTGTCACATACACATGGTTAGCAGGTGTTAATAATGCGAGTGTAGCGAAATGCTTGTGCTTCTAGTTCCGACCGTGCAGTAATATCTAACAAGTAATCTACCAATTCCACAACAACTACCTTATACACACAAGTGTAAAGGAATGAATACGAATATGTACATAAAAATGTATAAATGAGTGATGGCCGAACGGCATAGGCAAGATGCAGTAGATGGTATAGGGTACAGTATATACATATGAGATGAGTAATGTAGGGTATGAAAACATTATATAAAGTGGCATTGTTAAAAGTGGCTAGTGATACATCTAATTACATCAAGATGGTAAGATGCAGTAGATGGTATAGAGTACAGTATATACATATGAGATGAGTAATGTAGGGTATGAAAACATTATATAAAGTGGCATTGTTTAAAGTGGCTAGTGATACATTACATCAAGATGGTAAGATGCAGTAGATGGTATAGGGTACAGTATATACATATGAGATGAGTAATGTAGGGTATGAAAACATTATATAAAGTGGCATTGTTTAAAACGAGTGCTACATGGCAGACCAATCCAAACTCATCTCCCAACATGTCCAGCCCATCCATTATCTCAGCCAATCATTGCTAGCGGGAAGGTTCCTGTCTTTGTCATTCATATTAACGGATGGAATACAAGTGATACGTCTAATTACATCAAGATGGCAGAATTCAGGCTGTAGCACAACAAAAGGCTGAAGGCACTGTAAATGCATTGTCTCCTGTGCTCCCTCTCCGTCCTCTAGGTCACCAGGCTGCTCGTTATGGCGCACACCTGTCACCAGCGTTACGCGCTTAATGACACTCACCTGGACTCCATTGTCTCCTTGATTACCTGCCCTTTATATATGTCACTCCCTTTTGGTTTCTTTCCCAGGCGTCATCGCTCCTGTTTCATGTCGGTGCGCTGTTTGTGTTTCATAGCGTACGTGGTTACATGCATGTTCCCATGAAACGGATTGAGGTCAATCAAATGATTGACGTGCAGATGCAGTTTGGACGTTTCACCGGTAAAACGTGAAGAATTATAATTCATGATTGACAGTGATGATGGCCTATTCTGCCTGACTTGGTGATTCAGGATATAATCTTCTTTTTTTTAATTGATTAAAATGTGTGGGCAAAGAAAGACATTGCTATTGGAGGATGCATTTTATGCATATCATAAAATTGGCCACAGGTCGCAGTTGTAAATGTCAACTTGTTTTCAACTAGCTTACCTGGTTAAATAAAGGTGAAATAAATCAAATTAAAAAAATGTATTAAAAATTACATCTTGATCATGCAAAATGCAAACTCCTTCCGTTTGAGTTATGTTATAATTTTTTTATTGTAATTTTTTATTTTTATTTTAATTTTTAATTGAGGAAATTATGTCGTCATCACACTCAAGCACAGAGCCACGCCTTGCAATCGTGTGATTCGCTAAAATGAAATTCTTTGGTCACTCCCACTAAGCTTTGACTCGTTGATTTACCAGTCTTATATGCGTTGTGCGCAATAGTTTGGGGAATGAGGTTAAGGCCATAGTAACTAACTCTATGGTTACAGTTTTCCCTGCAAACAAACAGTTTGTCATATATAACGTCCACAGAACGTCATGAAATGGTTGGATTCTGGCCCACTTCCCTTTTCCCTATGGTCACTCCCACTAAGATCAACTTAACTTCCCTTAACAATATTCTGTCATGCATTGCATTTGTTCTAAGCTTAGCATACACACACACACACACACACACACACACACACACGGACACACACACACGGCACACACACACACACACACACACACACACACACACACACACACACCACACACACACACACACACACACACACACACACACACACACACACACCGCGGACACACACACACACGGACACACACACACCAACTCATCTATCAACATGTGCATCTGTTCTCCGTATGGAGGAAGACGAGGTTGATATTCTGTAGCATTGAAGCGTTTTTTTTTTTACATCAACTGGTCACATCTCAACCGGCTCCCTATCTCCTTCATAATGCACTTCTTTTGACCAGAGCCCACCGGGTGTATGCAGGAAATAGGGTGCCATTTGGGATGTATATATTGTGTTCTGAGTTCAAGTACATTTTTTCTTGGTCAACGGCCATTGAAATCTCTTTGAACTTCTGACCAAAGACTCAAAATACTGAGAGCATGAAGAAAAACACACTTCTTGACTCTTTTTGATATATATATATATATATACATTTTAAATTGATATGGAAAAGTGTTTGAAAACATTCAAAGTGTAAAAGACAAAGTGAATATCAAAGGAGTGGAGCAATAGAGATGGATACAGACGGAGGTATGGAGAGACAGAGAAAGAGAGAGATAGAGAGACAGACAGAAGTATGGAGAGAGAGAGAGAGAGAGACAGAGAGAGACGGAGGTATGGAGAGAGAGAGAAAGAGAGAGACAGAGAGAGACGGAGGTATGGAGAGAGAAAGAGAGAGAGAGACAGAGAGAGATGGAGGTATGGAGAGAGAGAGAAAGAGAGAGACAGAGAGAGACGGAGGTATGGAGAGTGAAAGAGAGAGAGAGACAGAGAAAGACGGAGGTATGGAGAGAGAGAGAAAAAGAGAGACAGAGAGAGACGGAGGTATGGAGAGAGAGAGAAAGAGAGAGAGAGACAGAGAGAGACGGAGGTATGGAGAGAGAGAGAGAAAGAGAGAGACAGAGAGAGATGGAGGTATGGAGAGAGAAAGAGAGAGACAGAGAGACAGACGGAGGTATGGCGAGAGAGAGAGAGAGAGAGAGAGAGAGAGAGAGAGAGAAAGAGAGGGTGAGAGAGAGTGAGATACAGACGGAGGTATGGCGAGAGAAAGAGAGAGAGAGAGTAAGAAAGAGAGAGACTGACGGAGGTATGGAGAGAGAGAGAAAGACAGAGAGAGCGAGAGAGGGTGAGAGACAGAGAGAGACTGACAGAGGTAGAGAGAGAATAGAGAGAGAAAGAGAGAGAAAGAGATTGAGGTACAGAGAGAAAAATAGGGTGAGAGAGACAGAGAGACAGACAGAGAGTGATGGAGGTAGAGAGAGAATAGAGAGAGAGAGAGAGAGAGAGAGAAATTGAGGAACAGAGAAAAAGAGAGAGAAAGAGATAAAGAGAGAGGCAGAGAGCAATGTGGAGACAGAGAGACAGCCATATCTATACAGAGAGAGATAGCCAGATGTATGGAGATGTACAGCAACACAATTAGACCCAACCAAATCATGAGAAAATGAAAATATAATTACTTGACACATTGGAAAGAATTAACAAAAAAACATAGCAAACTAGAATGCTATTTGGCTCTAAACAGAGAATACACAGTGGCAGAATACCTGACCACTGTGACTGACCCAGACTTAAGGAAAGCTTTGACTATGTACAGACTCAGTGATCAGAGCCTTGCTATTGAGAAAGGCCGCCGTAGGCAGACCTGGCTCTCAAGAGAAGACAGGCTATGTGCACACTGCCCACAAAATGAGGTGGAAACTGAGCTGCACTTCTTAACCTCCTGCGCAATGTATGACCATATTAGAGACACGTATTTCCCTCAGATTACACAGATCCACAACGAATTCCAAAACAAACCCAATTTTGATAAACTCCCATATCTACTGGGTGAAATACCACAGTGTGCCATCACAGCAGCAAGATGTGTGACCTGTTGCCACAAGAAAAGGGCAACCAGTGAAGAACAAACACCATTGTAAATACGACACATATTTATGTTTATTTATTTTCCCTTCTGTACTTTAACCATTTGTACATCGTTACAACACTGTATATAGACATAATATGACATTTGTAATGTCTTTATTCTTTTGAAACTTCTGTTTGTGTAATGTTTACTGTTAATTTGTTTTGTTTATTTCACTTTTGTTTATTATCTACCTCACTTGCTTTGGCAATGTTAACATATGTTTCCTATGCCAATAAAGCCCCTTGAATTGAATTGATGTATAGAGAGAAAGAGCGAGAGAGAGAGAGATAGCCAGATGTATATATATAGAGAGAGAGATAGCCAGATGTATAGAGAGAGAGAAAGAGAGAGAGAGAGAGAGAGAGAGAGACAGAGAGAGATAGCCAGATGTATAGAGAGAGAGCTAGAGAGAGATAACCAGATGTATAGAGAGACAGAGAGAGAGCGAGACAGAGAGATAACCAGATGTATATATATATAGAGAGAGACAGAGAGATAGCCAGATGTATAGAGAGAGACAGAGAGATAGCCAGATGTATAGAGAGCGAGACAGAGAGATAACCAGATTTATAGAGAGACAGAGAGAGAGAGAGATAGCCAGATTATAGAGAGAGACAGAGAGATAGCCAGATGTATAGAGAGAGAGAGAGAGAGAGAGAGAGAGAGAGAGAGAGAGAGAGAGGGAGAGAGGGAGAGAGGGAGAGAGAGAGAGAGACAGAGGGGGATATAGCCAAATCTAAAGAGGGAGAGAGATAAAGAACCCTGCGCAACAAGATGTAACGATGGAAAGAATGTATGGAAGAGAAAAGAAAGTGAGAAAGAGAGTGATGAAATGATGTGCAAACAGACCACTGGGCTATCCAGTGTGCTAAATTCTCTATCCCTCTCTACCTCTCTCTCTCTATCCCACTCTCTATCTATCTCTTTATCTCTCTCTCTCTCCCTCTCTCTCTCCCTCTCTCTCTCCCTCTCTCTCTGTCTTTATCCCTCTCTCTCTCTTTATCTCTCTCTCTCCCTCTCTCTCTCTCTCTCCCTCTCTCTCTCTTTATCTCGCTCTCCCTCTCTGTCTCTCTCTCTCTCTCTCTCTCTCTCTCTCTCTCATCCCTCTCTCTCTCTCTCTCTCTCTATCCCTCTCTCTCTCTCTCTATCCCTCTATCCCTCTCTCTCTCTCTCTCTCTATCCCTCTCTCTCTTGTCAGTTTATCGTCTAATTTTGATTTACATTTGGTTGAGTGGTCAACTAATGTGAATTCAACATGAAAATAAAATGTCACCACGTCATTAGATTTAGGTTAAAAGTTGGGTAAAAACTAAATACCGTTATGTTGAGGACTTTTTGCAAATCCAATCAGTTTTCCACGTTGATTCAACGTCATCGCGTAGATTTGTTTTGGGTTGAAATGATGTGGAAATAACATTGATTCAACCAGCTTTTTCACTGTGGGTACAAATCAAATCACATTTTATTGGTCGCGTACGTTAGCAGATGTTATTGGTTACATGGTTAGCAGATGTTATTGGCCACATGGTTAGCAGATGTTATTGGTCACATGGTTAGCAGATGTTATTGGCCACATGGTTAGCAGATGTTATTGGCCACATGGTTAGCAGATGTTATTGGCCACATGGTTAGCAGATGTTATTGGTCACATGGTTAGCAGATGTGGTTAGCAGATGTTATTGGTCACATGGTTAGCAGATGTTATTGGTCACATGGTTAGCAGATGTTATTGGTTACATGGTTAGCAGATGTTATTGGCCACATGGTTAGCAGATGTTATTGGCCACATGGTTAGCAGATGTTATTGGCCACATGGTTAGCAGATGTTATTGGTCACATGGTTAGCAGATGTGGTTAGCAGATGTTATTGGTCACATGGTTAGCAGATGTTATTGGTCACATGGTTAGCAGATGTTATTGGCCACATGGTTAGCAGATGTTATTGGTCACATGGTTAGCAGATGTGGTTAGCAGATGTTATTGGTCACATGGT
>NC_138308.1:95138660-95158660 GCF_965601325.2 Salmo salar | reverse complement strand
TACCTGGGTTACTGGTCCGACGGCAGAATGTCTCTTCAACATGGTTTTAGTTACCTGGGTTACTGGTCCGACGGCAGAATGTCTCTTCAACATGGTTTTAGTTACCTGGGTTACTGGTCTGACTGTAGCCTGTCTCTTCAACATGGTTTTAGTTACCTTGGTTACTGGTCTGACTGTAGCCTGTCTCTTCAACATGGTTTTAGTTACCTGGGTTACTGGTCTGACGGCAGAATGTCTCTTCAACATGGTTTTAGTTACCTGGGTTACTGGTCCGACGGCAGAATGTCTCTTCAACATGGTTTTAGTTACCTGGGTTACTGGTCTGACTGTAGCCTGTCTCTTCAACATGGTTTTAGTTACCTGGGTTACTGGTCCGACGGTAGAATGTCTCTTCAACATGGTTTTAGTTACCTGGGTTACTGGTCTGACTGTAGCCTGTCTCTTCAACATGGTTTTAGTTACCTTGGTTACTGGTCTGACTGTAGCCTGTCTCTTCAACATGGTTTTAGTTACCTGGGTTACTGGTCTGACGGCAGAATGTCTCTTCAACATGGTTTTAGTTACCTGGGTTACTGGTCCGACGGCAGAATGTCTCTTCAACATGGTTTTAGTTACCTGGGTTACTGGTCTGACTGTAGCCTGTCTCTTCAACATGGTTTTAGTTACCTGGGTTACTGGTCCGACGGTAGAATGTCTCTTCAACATGGTTTTAGTTACCTGGGTTACTGGTCTGACTGTAGCCTGTCTCTTCAACATGGTTTTAGTTACCTGGGTAACTGGTCTGACTGTAGCCTGTCTCTTCAACATGGTTTTAGTTACCTTGGTTACTGGTCTGACTGTAGCCTGTCTCTTCAACATGGTTTTAGTTACCTGGGTTACTGGTCTGACGGCAGAATGTCTCTTCAACATGGTTTTAGTTACCTGGGTTACTGGTCCGACGGCAGAATGTCTCTTCAACATGGTTTTAGTTACCTGGGTTACTGGTCTGACTGTAGCCTGTCTCTTCAACATGGTTTTAGTTACCTGGGTTACTGGTCCGACGGTAGAATGTCTCTTCAACATGGTTTTAGTTACCTGGGTTACTGGTCTGACTGTAGCCTGTCTCTTCAACATGGTTTTAGTTACCTGGGTTACTGGTCTGACTGTAGCCTGTCTCTTCAACATGGTTTTAGTTACCTGGGTTACTGGTCCGACGGCAGAATGTCTCTTCAACATGGTTTTAGTTACCTGGGTTACTGGTCTGACTGTAGCCTTTCTCTTCAACATGGTTTTAGTTACCTGGGTAACTGGTCTGACTGTAGCCTGTCTCTTCAACATGGTTTTAGTTACCTGGGTTACTGGTCCGACGGCAGAATGTCTCTTCAACATGGTTTTAGTTACCTGGGTTACTGGTCTGACGGCAGAATGTCTCTTCAACATGGTTTTAGTTACCTGGGTTACTGGTCTGACGGCAGAATGTCTCTTCAACATGGTTTTAGTTACCTGGGTAACTGGTCTGACTGTAGCCTGTCTCTTCAACATGGTTTTAGTTACCTGGGTTACTGGTCTGACGGCAGAATGTCTCTTCAACATGGTTTTAGTTACCTGGGTTACTGGTCTGACTGTAGCCTGTCTCTTCAACATGGTTTTAGTTACCTGGGTTACTGGTCCGACGGTAGAATGTCTCTTCAACATGGTTTTAGTTACCTGGGTTACTGGTCTGACTGTAGCCTGTCTCTTCAACATGGTTTTAGTTACCTGGGTTACTGGTCTGACTGTAGCCTGTCTCTTCAACATGGTTTTAGTTACCTGGGTTACTGGTCTGACTGTAGCCTGTCTCTTCAACATGGTTTTAGTTACCTGGGTTACTGGTCTGACTGTAGCCTGTCTCTTCAACATGGTTTTAGTTACCTGGGTTACTGGTCCGACGGTAGAATGTCTCTTCAACATGGTTTTAGTTACCTGGGTTACTGGTCCGACGGTAGAATGTCTCTTCAACATGGTTTTAGTTACCTGGGTTACTGGTCTGACTGTAGAATGTCTCTTCAACATGGTTTTAGTTACCTGGGTTACTGGTCTGACTGTAGCCTGTCTCTTCAACATGGTTTTAGTTACCTGGGTTACTGGTCCGACGGTAGAATGTCTCTTCAACATGGTTTTAGTTACCTGGGTTAGTGGTCCGACGGTAGAATGTCTCTTCAACATGGTTTTAGTTACCTGGGTTACTGGTCTGACGGCAGAATGTCTCTTCAACATGGTTTTAGTTACCTGGGTAACTGGTCTGACTGTAGCCTGTCTCTTCAACATGGTTTTAGTTACCTGGGTTACTGGTCTGACGGCAGAATGTCTCTTCAACATGGTTTTAGTTACCTGGGTTACTGGTCTGACTGTAGCCTGTCTCTTCAACATGGTTTTAGTTACCTGGGTTACTGGTCCGACGGTAGAATGTCTCTTTAACATGGTTTTAGTTACCTGGGTTACTGGTCTGACTGTAGCCTGTCTCTTCAACATGGTTTTAGTTACCTGGGTTACTGGTCTGACTGTAGCCTGTCTCTTCAACATGGTTTTAGTTACCTGGGTTACTGGTCTGACTGTAGCCTGTCTCTTCAACATGGTTTTAGTTACCTGGGTTACTGGTCTGACTGTAGCCTGTCTCTTCAACATGGTTTTAGTTACCTTGGTTACTGGTCCGACGGTAGAATGTCTCTTCAACATGGTTTTAGTTACCTGGGTTAGTGGTCCGACGGTAGAATGTCTCTTCAACATGGTTTTAGTTACCTGGGTTACTGGTCCGACGGTAGAATGTCTCTTCAACATGGTTTTAGTTACCAGGGTTACTGGTCTGACTGTAGCCTGTCTCTTCAACATGGTTTTAGTTACCAGGGTTACTGGTCTGACGGCAGAATGTCTCTTCAACATGGTTTTAGTTACCAGGGTTACTGGTCTGACGGCAGAATGTCTCTTCAACATGGTTTTAGTTACCAGGGTTACTGGTCTGACGGCAGAATGTCTCTTGAATTTCTGGAGGTATCCTGGGATAGTCATGCATCTGAGTCTGGCCAGGCCCGGAGAGGGGCCTCATGTCTGGGTCTTTAGTCCAGACCAGACAGCCTACGCCTACGGCTGAAAACGCACACACGCACATACACACAGACATTTACACACACACACACACATACACACACACTCACACATGCTGATACAGTCTGCATCACAGCATGTAAAATGGACTAGACAGCAAGTTCATGTAAGCAAACACACCTGTAGTCCAGAGCGGACACCATAGCCTGCGGTTCAAAGGAGGCCCAGTAAACACCCTACTATACCACTATACCACTATACCCCTACTATACCACTATGCCACTATACCCCTACTATACCACTATGCCACTATACCCCTACTATACCACTATACCACTATACCCCTGCTATACCACTATACCCCAACTATACCACTATATCACCATACTCCTACTATATCACAATACCAATAATATATCACTATACCCCTAAAATATCACTATACCACTATACCCCTACTATACCACTATACCCCTACTATACCACTATACCCCTACTATATCACTACACCCCTACTATATCACTATACCACTATACCCCTACTTTACCACTATACCCCTACTATACCACTATACCCCTACTATATCACCACACCCCTACTATATCACTATACCACTATACCCCTACTATATCACTACACCCCTACTATATCACTATACCACTATACCCCTACTGTACCACTATACCCCTACTATAGCACTATACCCCTACTATATCACTATACCACTATACCCCTACTATACCACTATACCCCTACTATATCACTACACCCCTACTATATCACTATGCCACTATACCCCTACTACATCACTAAATCACTATTCCCCTACTATACCACTATACCCCTACTATATCACTATATCACTATACCACTATACCACTATACCCCTACCACTATATTACTATACTCCTACTTTACCACTATACCACTATACCCCTAAAATATCACTATACCACTATACCCCTACTATACCACTATACCACCATATCACCACTGTATCACTATACCAGTACTATAATACTATACCACTATATTACTATACTCCTACTTTACCACTATACCCCTACTATACCACCATATTACTATACCCCTACTGTATCACTATACCACTATATTAATATACCCCTACTGTATCACTATACCACTATATTACTATACCCCTACTGTATCACTATACAACTATATTAATATACCCCTACTGTATCACTATACCACTACTACAACACTATATTACTATACCCTACTATACCACTATATTACTATACTCCTACTTGAACACTATACCACTATATTACTATACCCCTACTATACCACTACATTACTATACTCCTACTTTACCACTATACCACTATACCACTATATTACTATACCCCTACTGTATCACTATACCACTACTATAACACTATACCAGTATTATTTCACTATACTACTATACCCCTACTATACAACTATACTATTATACCACCATACCCCTACTATACCACTATACCTCTACTATACCCCTATTATATAACTATATCACTATTCACCTACTATATCACTATATCACTATACCCCTACTATACCACTATACCCCTACTATACCACTATACCCTTACTATACCCCTACTATACCACTATACCCCTACTATACCACTATACCTCTACTATACCCCTATTATATAACTATATCACTATTCACCTACTATATCACTATATCACTATACCACTATACCACTATACCCCTACCATACCACTATACCCCTACTATACCACTATATCCCTATACCCCTACTATAGAACTTTTCCCCTAGTATACCACTATACCCCCACTATAGAACTATAGTGCTAGGAGTTGTTAGGAGGGGTTAGGAGGAGTTAAGAGGGGCTTGGAGGGGTTAGGAGGGCTTGGGGGGGCTAAGAGGGGCTCGCAAGGGTTGTGTGGGGCTAAGAGGGGCTATGAGGAGTTAGGAGAACTTGGAGGGGGTAGGAGGGTTTGGGCGGGGCTAGGAGTGGCTAGGAGGTGTTAGGAGAAGTTAAGAGGGGCAAGGTGGAGTTGGGAGGGGCTAAGAGGGGCTATCTGGGATTGGGAGGGGCTAGGAGGGTTTAGGAGGGGCTAGGAATGGCTAAGATGGACTAGGAGGAGTTAGGAGGGGTTGGGAAGGGCTAAGAGCGGTTGGAAGGTGCTAAGAGGGGCTAAGAGGGATTGGGAGGGGTTTGGAGTGCCTTAGAGGGGCTAGGAAAGGTATTGAGGGGTTAAGAGGGGCTAGCACAGAATGGAAGGTGTTGGGAGGGATTGGGAGGCGTTAGGAGGAGTTAGGAGGGGATAGGAGGGGCTAGGAGGGGGTAGAAGGTGCTGGTAGGGATTAGGGGCTGTTAGGAGGGGTTGGTGGGGATTAGGAGGGGTTAAGAGGGCTAGGAGGGGTTGGGAGGGGCTAGGAGGGGTTAAGAGGGGTTTGGAGGGGTTGTGAGGGTCTAGGAGGGGATGGGAGGGGTTAGGAGGAGTTAGGAGGAGTTAGGAGGAGTTAGGAGGGGATGGGAGGGGTTAGGAGGAGTTAGGAGGGGATGGGAGGGGTTAGGAGGAGTTAGGAGGGGATGGGAGGGTTTGGGAGGGGTTAGGAGGAGTTAGGAGGGGCATGGTATGGTTAAGAGGGATATGGAGGCGTTTGGAGGGGTTATTATGGGTTGGTAGGGGTTAGGGGGGCTAAGAGGTGCTAGGAGGGGCTAGGATGGGTTAAGACGGGTTAGGAGGGGTTAGGAGGGGCTAAGATGTTTAGGAGGGGCTAAGAGGGGTTAGGAGGGGCTAAGATGGGTTAGGAGGGGCTAAGATGGGTTAGGAGGGGCTAAGACGGGTAAGGAGAGTTTAGGTGTTTTAGGAGTGAACAAGAGGAGCTAGAAGGGGTTTTAACCTCTATGGGCTAGGTGGGACGCCCACCTGCTCAACAGCCAGTGTAATCCCGTGGCGCGTTATTCAAATACCTAAAAAATGCAAAAACGTTATTTTTTTGTGTGAAACAAACAAGAAATAACACAAAAAACTGAAAACTTGAGCGTGCATAACTATTCACCCCCCCCCCCCCCCCCCCCCCAAAGTCAATACTTTGTAGAGCCACCATTTGCAGCAATTACAGCTGGAAGTCTCTTGGGGTATGTCTCTATAAACTTGGCACATCTAGCCACTGGGATTTTTGCTCATTCTTCAAGGCAAAGCTGCTCCAGCTCCTTCAAGTTGGATGGGTTCTGCTGGTGTACAGCAATCTTTAAGTCATACCACAGATTCTCAATTGGATTGAGGTCTGGGCTTTGACTAGGCCATTCCAAGACATTTAAATGTTTCCCCTTAAACCACTTGAGTATTGCTTTAGCAGTGTGCTTATGGTCAATGTTCTGCTGGAAGGTGAATCTTTGTCCCAGTCTCAAATCTCTGGAAAATTGAAACAGGTTTCCCTCAAGAATTTCCTTGTATTTAGCACCATCCACCATTCCTTCAATTCTGACCAGTTTCCCAGTCCCTGCAAATGAAAAACATCCCCACAGCATGATGCTGCCACCACCGTGCTTCACTGTGGGGATGGAGTTCTCAGGGTGATGAGAGGTGTTGGGTTTGTGCCAGACATAGCATTTTCCTTGATTGCCAAAAGCTACATTTTAGTCTCATCTGACCAGAGTACCTTCTTCCGTATGTTTGGGGAGTCTCCCACATGCCTTTTGGCAAACATCGAACGTGTTTGCTTATTTTTTTCTTTAAGAAATTGCTTTTTTCTGGCCACTCTTCCGTAAAGTCCAGCTCTGTGGAGTGTACGGCTTAAAGTGGTCCTATGGACAGATACTCCATTATCCACTGTGGAGCTTTGCAGCTCCTTCAGGGTTGGTCTCTTTGTTGCCTCTCTGATTAATGCCCTCCTTGCCTGGTCCGTGAGTTTTGATGGGCGGCCCTCTCTTGGCAGGTTTGTTGTGGTGCCATACTCTTTAAATTTTTTAATAATGGATTTTATGGTGCTCGTGGGATGTTCAAAGTTTCAGATATTTTTTAAACCCAACCATGATCTGTATTTCTCCACAACTTTGTCCCTGACCTGTTTGGAGAGCTCCTTGGTCTTCACGGTGTCGCTTGCTTGGTGTTTTTTTAATTTTTAAATTTTTTATTAACCATTATTTAACCAGGTAGGCTAGTTGAGAACAAGTTCTCATTTACAACTGCGACCTGGCCAAGATAAAGCAAAGCAGTGCATCACAAACAACAACACAAAGTTACACATGGAATAAACAAACATACAGTCAATAATACAATAGAAAAAGTTTATATACCGTGTGTGCAAATGAGGTAGGATAAGGGAGGTAAGGCAATAAATAGGCCATAGTGGCAAAATAATTGCAATATAGCAATTAAACATTGGAGTGATAGCTGTGCAGAAGATGAATGTGCAAGTAGAGATACTGGGGTGCAAAGGAGCAAAATAAATAACGGTATGGGGATGAGGTAGTTGGATGGGCTATTTACAGATGGGCTATGTACAGGTGAAGTGATCTGTGAGTTGCTATTTAACTGATTTTGTGACTTCTGAAGGTAATTGGTTGCACCAGATCTTATTTGGGGGCTTCATAGCAAAGGGGGTGAATACATATGCACGCACCACTTTTCAAAAAAATTTTAAACAAGTAATTTTTTTTTTTTAATTTCACCAATTTGGACTATTTTGTGTCTGTCCATTACATGAAAAATCCAAATAAAAATCAATTTAAATTACAGGTTGTAATGCAACAAAATAGGAAAACCGCCAATGGAGATGAATACTTTTGTAAGGCATTGCCTTCCCTGTGGCTCAGTTGGTAGAGCATGGTGTGTGCAACGCCAGGGTTGTGTGTTAGATTCCCACGGGGGGCCAGTAAAAATAAAAAAAATGCATGAAATGTATGCATTCACTACTGTAAGTCGCTCTGGATAAGAGCGTCTGCTAAATTACGTAAATGTAATGTCTAAAGCACCCTCTCATCACTCATATGTAGGAAGATCCCAAATAATGTCTAGCTGTGAAGTTTCCCTTTAATGGGGCAATATGCAGTTCAAACAATAACGAAACCGGCCACCCACCACTGATTTGCAGATTGCCCCTTTAAAAGCAGGCTATAAAATGCATTCTACAAACCAACAACAAACAAGTATCATTAATGTTCAAATATAAGCATGTAAGATTGTAAAATGTACAAGTGTAAGCTAGGGACATTGAGGCCTGGACTTGAGTACATGAATGTTGGGGTTAATTTTGAAATAGGTTGGCTGCAGTGTAGAGTCCACCTTTGTTCCTGGAGTGTCCACTAGAGGGCGGTCATGTAGTCTACACTGGTCTACATTAATCTACTGGCCACCAGTGGAGCCAGTATAAAGGGTCTGGAGACCTGGGGGTGATTCCGACCTGAGTTAAACACACGTTAATGGAAAATAATTACCTTTTTATGCACTTTTCTCTCTACGTGTATTCTGACCTTGAACTTAAACATGATAATATTCACCCCCTATTTGTTGGGGGTGGAGATCAAAGAAAGGAATGAATGGCAGGGGTTTGTCTATAAATACTCTGTATTCTGACCTTATTTTTCCACCACCTTTACGCCCAATGAAACGATGAAAAAGGTCAATAGACACCATTCTCCATGCACTCTAATTTATACATTGGATAAGAGCTGTTGAGGACAGCTAGGTTAATGAGGAATATGTTTGAATGAGGGGATTGTAAATATAAATGGCAATTGTTTCAGATCTATTTTATCTTATAATCTCTGGAGACAAATGTGAAACCAGTCATATGGCAGCAAACTGAATCATATAAGCATATCAACTTTCCCACAGTAAACTTTATGAAATGCTGGCCTTATACAGTGCCTTCAGATAGCAGTCATACCCCTTGACTTATTGCACATTTTGTTGTTACAGCCTGAATTCAATATGTATTTTATAGTTGTTTTTTTCTCACCCATCTACACACAATACCTCATACTGACAAAGTGAAAACATGTTTTTAGACATTTTCAGTTAATTTATTGAAAATTAAATAAATAAATATCTCATTTACATAAGTATTCACACCCCTGAGTCAATACTTTGTAGAAGCATCTTTGGCAGCGATTACAGCTGTGAGTATTTCTGGGTAAGTCTCAAAGAGCTTTCCACACCTGGATTGTGAAACATTTTGCCCATTTAAAAAAAAATATTCAAGTTCTGTCAAATTGGTTGTTGATCATTGCTAGACAACCATTTTCAGGTCTTGCCATAGATTTTCAAATAGATTTAAGTCAAAACTGTAACTCAGCCATTCAGGAACATTCACTGTCCTCTTGGTAAGCAACTCCAGTGTAGATTTGGCCTTGTGTTTTAGGTCATTGTCCTGCTGAAAGATGAATTAAACTCCCAGTATCTGGTGGAAAGCAGACTGAACCAGGTTTTTTATTCTATACAGGCTTACTTCTTTTCACTCTGTCAGTTAGGTTAGTATTGTGGAGTAACTACAATGTTGATCTATCCTCAGTTTTCTATAATCACAGCCATTAAACCATAACTGCTTTAAAGTCACCATTGGCCTCATGGTGAAATCCCTGAGTGGTTTTCTTCCTCTCTGGCAACTGAGTTAGGAAGGACGCCTGTATCATTGTAGTGACTCCTTGTATTGATACACCATCCACAGTGTAGTTAATAACTTCACAGAGCTCAAAGGGATATTCAACGTCTGCTTTTTTATTTTTTTATCTATGTACCAATAGGTGTCCGGCTTTGCGAGGCATTGGAAATCCCTCCCTGGTCTTTGCGAGGCATTGGAAAGCCCTCCCTGGTCTTTGCGAGGCATTGGAAAGCCCTCCATGGTCTTTGCGAGGCATTGGAAATCCCTCCCTGGTCTTTGTGATTGAATCTGTGTTTGAAATTCACTGCTTTAGTGAGGGACCTTACAGATAAGTGTGTGGGGTACAGAGATGAGGTATTCATTCAAGAATCTTGTTAAACAATATTATTGCACACATAGTGAGCCCATGCAACTTATTATGTGACTTAAGGACATTTTTACTCCTGAACTCATTAAGGCTTACCACAACAAACGGATTGGATACTTATTGAATCAAGACATTTTAACTTTGAATTTTTTATTAATTTGTAAAATGTATGAAAACATCATTACACTTTGACATTATAGGGCATTTATTTGTTTTATTTAACCTTTATTTAACTAGGAAAGTCAGTTAAGAACTAATTCTTATTTACAATGACGTATTGAGTGTAGGCCAGTGACAAACAATCTCAATTTAATTAATTTAAATTCAGGCTTTAACACAACAAAATTTGGAAAAAGTCAAGAGGTGTGAATACTTTCTGAAGGCACTGTATAAGAAAGCTCAGGAAATATTTTGGGATTTTTTTTGGACATATTTATTAACCTCTGTTTTTTTTGTTGGCATAAATTTAGCTCCATACTTCCATCCATTTTTATTTGTTTAAATCGGAACCGGTTTACCTTCAGACAAGTCCCTTGACACTTCTGGGGGTCGTAGAGCATAACAGAGAACACCATTGTGTTTGTGAGAATGTAGTGGTCATATTCGTTTCCAGCCCAAACGGTTCAGTCGGAAGTTGGCACATGGGCATTACCGATTCAGACAAGTCCCTTGGAGCTTGTGGGGGGGGGGGGGGGGGGGGGGGGTCGTAGAGCAAAACGGAGAACACCATCGTGAGAGTCTCATAGAGTTTCTATGAGCATGGTCATAGTAGTGTGTAGGCCAAACCATTCGGATAAATACATACATACAAATGTTATTTTGTGAGAAGACCAGGACGTCTCATGGGATCTGATAAACTGACTAATATTTATGACCTGCGGACAAACTGATTTAAAAAAAAAATATCCGCAACCATGTTACAGAGCCAGACAAAAGAGCCGGGGAGGGGGGGGGGATATGACAAAGTTGAGAGATGTGGCTTTCTCTATTACTCTCAGGGACTTTCTGAGTCAACTTTTAGCAAAGTGACGTCACAGCTTCGCTGAAAGGATCCGAGAGAGAGAGGGTGCGAGTGAGTGTGGAAGCGACAGGAGGAGAGAGTGAAAGAGCGGTAACTAGTGGAGAGGAGCCGGATTCAGAAAGTAACCTACATTGGAGTAATGTTGGCGAAAGAGGACAGGAAGAAGATTGTTTCATACCACCTACGGACTGTCATTTCGCTGTAGGGATTGCCGTGAATTCAATCGAGGAATCTAGCTACCAGCTGGATTGATGATAGCTAGCTATCAGCCAGAGTGATGATAGCTAGCTACCCGCCAGAGTGATTCTAGCTAGCTACCTGCCAGAGTGATGCTAGCTAGCTACCAGCCAGAGTAATGCTAACAAGCTACCCGCCAGAGTGATGCTAGCTAGCTACCAGCCAGAGTGATGCTAGCTAGCTACCAGCCAGAGTGATGCTAGCTAGCTACCAGCCGGAGTGATGCTGGCTAGCTACCAGCCAGAGTGATGATAGCTAGCTACTAGCGAGAGTGATGATAGCTAGCTACCAGCGAGAGTGATGCTAGCTAGCTACCCATTGTAGTGATGATAGCTAGCTACCAGCCAGAGGGATTTTCGCTATCTACCAGCCAGAGTGATGCTAGCTAGCTAAAAAATAGAAAATAAAAGTAACAAATAATTAAACAGCAGCAGTAAAATAACAATAGCGAGGCTATATATAGGGAGTACCGGTACAGAATCAATGTGCGGGGGCACCGGTTAGTTGAGGTAATTGAGATAATATGTATATATAGGTAGTGTGAAAGTGACTATGTATAGATAATAAACACCAGCGAAAAAGAGGGGGGAGGGGGGGGGCAATGTGAATAGTCTGGGTAGCCATTTGAATAGCTGTTCAGGAGTCTTATGGCTTGGGGGCTGTTTAGAAGCCTCTTAATGGAGTTTAATAGAGATTGCATCATCTGTGGATCTGTTGGGGCGGTATGCAAATTGGAGTGGGTCTAGGGTTTCTGGGATAATGGTGTTGATGTGAGCCATGACCAGCCTTTCAAAGCACTTCATGGCTACAGATGTGAGTGCTACGGGTCGGTAGTCATTTAGACAGGTTACCTTTGTGTTCTTGGGAATAGGAATTATGGAGGTCTGCTTAAAACATGTTGGTAATACAGACTCGGGCAGGCACAGGTTGAAAATGTCAGTGAAGACACTTGGCCAGTTGGTCAGCGCATGCTCGAAGTACACGTCCTGGTAATCCGTCTGGCCCTGTGACCATGTGAATATTGACCTGTTTAAAGGTCTTACTCACATCGGCTACGGAGAGCGTGATCACACAGTCGTCCGGAACAGCTGATGCTCTCGTGCATGTTTCAGTGTTACTTGTCTCGAAGCGAGCGTAGAAGTAATTTAGCTCGTCTGGTAGGCTCGTGTCACTGGGCAGCTCGCGGCTGTGCTTCCCTTTGCAGTCTGTAATAGTTAGCAAGCCCTGCCACATCCGACGAGCATCAGAGCTGGTGTAGTACGATTCAATCTTAGTCCTGATTCCTGTGACGATGTTGCAAACATCTTTTATTATTGTATTATGCCCTCATACAGACTCCCTTCTCATACAGACTCCCTCCTCATACAGACTCGCTCCTCATACAGACTCGCTCCTCATACAGACTCCCTCATACAGACACCCTCCTCGTACAGACTCCCTCCTCATACAGACTCCCTCTTCATACAGACTCCATTATACAGACTCCCTCCTCATACAGACTCCCTCTTCATACAGACTCCCTCTTCATACAGACTCCCTCCTCAGACAGACTCCCTCCTCGTACAGACTCCCTCCTCATACAGACTCCCTCTTCATACAGACTCCCTCCTCAGACAGACTCCCTCCTCGTACAGACTCCCTCCTCATACAGACTCCCTCCTCATACAGACTCCCTCTTCATACAGACTCCCTCTTCATACAGACTCCCTCCTCATACAGACTCCCTCTTCATACAGACTCCATTATACAGACTCCCTCCTCATACAGACTCCCTCTTCATACAGACTCCCTCTTCATACAGACTCCCTCCTCATACAGACTCCCTCTTCATACAGACTCCCTCCTCATACAGACTCCCTCTTCATACAGACTCCCTCATACAGACACCCTCCTCAGACAGACTCCCTCTTCATACAGACTCCCTCTTCATACAGACTCCCTCATACAGACACCCTCCTCAGACAGACTCCCTCTTCATACAGACTCCCTCTTCATACAGACTCCCACATACAGACTCCCTCCTCGTACAGACTCCCTCCTCATACAGACTGCCCCAGACAGACTCCCACATACAGACTCTTTCCTCAGACAGACTCCCTCCTCATACAGACTGCCCCAGACAGACTCCCTCAGACAGACTCATACACCTGTATTTTAGTCAGTTTGATATTGAGGTATCTGAGATAAAGGCTGTAAGACTGCGAGATTGTACTGCTATGTTGTCATTGGTTGTGTTTCAGCTAGGCTACATGTGCACGAGAGCAGTGGCATAGGGGGGAAGAGTTCAAGATGAGGGTGTCGGTTAGGGCGTGGTGAGGGAGAGGGGTGAGAAAGAGGGGGTGAGAAAAAGGTGAGGCACTGGTCAGACGGTCTCCTTTGGGCATTCGTGTTTAAGTGGTTTCCTTGTCCTCTTTCTGAGGATCCTTCCCTTCCTTTCTTCCTAACCCTTTCTCTCGCTCCCTCCATCAACCTTTTTAACAGTAATCAGAGCCTAAAAGACGAGCAACAGGCCGAGAGAGAGAGAGAGAAAGAGAAAAAAAAGCGTGAAAGAGAGAGGGAGGGAGATGGGAAGAGGAGGTAGTTAGTAGATAAAAACTGTCTCCTCGCTGTAAAACGATCCTTCCTCTTTTTCTTCTTCGGAAAGAGGGATTTTATCTCTCCTATTCTTAACTGAGGCTGGAGACGTGTTGTTCTCAGACCTGAGACGCCTCTCCTATCCTCTCTCCTTCCATCTCTCTCTCTCTCTCTCTCATGTCATTCTCTCTCCTCTCTCTCATTTTCTCCCCTATCTGTCTCTCCCTTTCTATCTCTTTCCCTCTCTTTCTTCTCTCTCATGTCATTCGCTCTCCCTATCTTCTCTCTCTCTCTACTTCACTCTCTTTATCTGTCTCTCTCTCTCTTTTCTCTCTCTTTCTCTCTCTATATCTGTCTCTGTTTTTTTTGTTCGGTTCATTCATTCATTCTTAGTCTTTTTGTATTTGTTTCCAGTGATAGCTAGCTCTCCACCAGGAACACATTTATTAGGAGGAGTGTATTTATTCTCTGGGAAACAGAGAGCGTGACTCCTCAAAACGTTTCAAGTTTCAAGTTGCCAGGGTCAGTGCCAATGCCAGTATTTACAATCAGATGTGTGTCGGGGTAAGGTGACTAGGCATTAGAATGTGATAAACAGAGTAGCAGCAGTGTATATGATGATTTTATGTGAGTGTGCGTGCGTGTGCATGTTATGTGTGTGTGTGTGTGAGCAAATTATGTGTGTGTGTGTGTGTGTGTGTGTGTGTGTGTGTGTGTGTGTGTGTGTGTGTGTGTGTGTGTGTGTGTGTGTGTGTGTGTGTGTGTGTGTGTGTGTGTGTGTGTGTGTGTGTGTGTGTGTGTTGGAGTGTCAGTGTGTGTATGAGTGAGTCTGGAAAGGTCCTGTGTGTGCATAGAATAAAACAAATAATACATTAAAAAATGCATTTAAATAAGAGGGTCAATACAGATAGTTTGTGTAGCCATTTTGTTAGCTATTTAGCGGTCTTATGGTTTGGGGATAGAAGCTGTTCAGGAGCCTGTTGGTGACTTGATGCTCCGGTATCAGAGCATTTGAGCAGTAGGAAATGTTGAATAAAACATGAAAAGGTGACTGTAAGAAGCACACATCATTTCAAATAGGTTACATGTCATATTGAACAGCATATTAACACTCTGAATAGGCTACATGTCATATTAAACAGCATATAAACACTCTGAATAGGCTACATGTCATATTGAACAGCATATTAACACTCTGAATAGGCTACATGTCATATTAAACAGCATATAAACACTCTGAATAGGCTACATGTCATATTGAACAGCATATTAACACTCTGAATAGGCTACATGTCATATTAAACAGGATATTAACACTCTGAATAGGCTACATGTCATATTAAACAGCATATAAACACTCTGAATAGGCTACATGTCATATTAAACAGGATATTAACACTCTGAATAGGCTACATGTCATATTGAACAGGATATTAACACTCTGAATAGGCTACATGTCATATTAAACAGCATATAAACACTCTGAATAGGCTACATGTCATATTGAACAGGGTATTAACACTCTAAATAGGCTACATGTCATATTGAACAGGATATTAACACTCTGAATAGGCTACATGTCATATTGAACAGGATATTAACACTATGAATAGGCTACATGTCATATTGAACACGATATTAACACTCTAAATAGATCAAGAGTCAGACAGGGAGCCTAAGAAGGAACAGAAATGAATTTTTAGGTTATATTATTTCATTTATTTCAACGCTATAGAAATACATTGTGAAGCATTTTATTGTGCACTCTCCTCAAACAATAGCATGGTAGTATTTCACTGTAACAGCTACTATAAATTGGACAATGTAGTTAGATTAACAAGAATTTAAGCTTTCTGCCAATATCAGATATGTCTATGTCCTGGGAAATGTTCTTGTTACTTACAACCACATGCTAATCACATTAGCCTATGTTAGCTCAACCGTCCCGGGGGGGACCCACTAATACTGTAGAGGTTTTAACCGACATGGCTACCACAGCATTCTGCAGCGATATGCCATCCCATCGGGTTTGCACTTAGTGGGAATATCATTTGTTTTTCAACAGGACAATGACCCAACACACATCCAGGCTGTGTAAGGGCTATTTGACCAAGAAGTAGAGTGATGGAGTGCTGCATCAGATGACCTGGCCTCCACAATCCCCCCACCTCAACCAAATTGAGATGGTTTGGGTTGAGTTGGACCACAGAGTGAAGGAAAAGCAGCCAACAAGTCCTCAGCAAATGTAGGAACTCCTTCAAGACTGTTGGAAAAGCATTCCAGGTGAAGCTGGTTGACAGAATGCCAAGAGTGTGCAAAGCTGCCCTCAAGGCAAAGGGTGGCTACTTTGAAACGTCTCTAAAATAAAATATATTTTGATTTGTTTAACACTTTTTTGGTTTCTACATGATTCCATATGTGTTATTTCATAGTTTTGTATGTCTTCACTATTATTCTACAATGTAGAAAATAGTAAAAATAAAGAAATACCCTTGAATGAGTAGGTGTGTCCAAACTTTTCACTGGTACAGTAAGTAGGTGGGTGAAGGCAGTGCAGTTGAGATTGCATCATCTATGGATCTGTTGGGGCGGTATTCAGATTGGAGTGGGTCTTGGGTTATTTTTTATTTTATTTAACTAGTCAGGTCAGTTAAGAACAAGTTCTTATTTACAATGACGGCCTACCGGGGAACAGTGTGTTTAACTGCCTTGTTGAGGGGCAGAACGACTGACGTTAACTTTGTCAGCTTGGGGATTCGATCCAGCAACCTTTCGGTTACTGGCCCAACACTCTAACCACAAGGCTACCTGCCGCACCAAATGATGGAGTTGATGTGTGCAATAACCAGCCTTTCAAAGCAATTCATTAATACAGATGTGAGTTCTACAGGGTGGTAGTCATTCTGGCAGGTAGCCTTAGAATTCTTGAGATCGGGAATGATGGTGTTCACAGAAAGGTTGTTCAAGGAAGGAGTGTAATATTTGTATGTGTGTGTGTATGTGAATTTGTGTGTGTATGTGAATTTGTGTGTGTATGTCAATTTGTGTGTGTATGTCAATTTGTGTGTGTATGTCAATTTGTGTGTGTATGTGAATTTGTGTGTGTATGTGAATTTGTGTGTGTATGTGAATTTGTGTGTGTATGTGAATTTGTGTGTGTATGTGAATTTGTGTGTGTATGTGAATTTGTTTATGTGAGTATCAGCGCAAGTGTGTGTTTTGTTGAACTTCTTAAATCATTCAATATCTTGTCTGTTTGACGACTGAGCTGTGTGTGTGTGTGTATGAGCAGCGCCTTTTGGTTGGTATAAGATAGACAGCTCCAAGGTTGACAGACAAACTGGTACAAGACAGACAGCTACAAGGTTGACAGACAAACTGGTACAAGACAGACAGCTACAAGGTTGACAGACAAACTGGTACAAGACAGACAGCTACAAGGTTGACAGACAAACTGGTACAAGACAGACAGCTCCAAGGTTGACAGACAAACTGGTACAAGACAGACAGCTACAAGGTTGACAGACAAACTGGTACAAGACAGACAGCTACAAGGTTGACAGACAAACTGGTACAAGACAGACAGCTACAAGGTTGACAGACAAACTGGTACAAGACAGACAGCTACAAGGTTGACAGACAAACTGGTACAAGACAGACAGCTACAAGGTTGACAGACAAACTGGTACAAGACAGACAGCTACAAGGTTGACAGACAAACTGGTACAAGACAGACAGCTACAAGGTTGACAGACTAATGGTCAGCTGCTTTAGGACTTTCTTGAGATCCAATGGGGAGCTAGGGGGACCTTCAGCAGTGCACTCTTTTTGTCAAAGATGGAGCATGTGTGTGTGTGTGTGTGTGTGTGTGTGTGTGTGTGTGTGTGTGTGTGTGTGTGTGTGTGTGTGTGTGTGTGTGTGTGTGTGTGGGGGGGGGGGGGGGGGGGCTGGGTGTGTCCATGGGAACTCAACTTTACAACTTTTTCTTCATGTGTTGAGAGGTTCTACAGGACACAGTATATATGCCACTATAAAGACCTTACACACACCCACACACACACACACACACACACACACACACACACACACACACACACACACACACACACACACACACACACACACACACACACACACACACACACACACACACACACATCGCTATAAAGACCTTATTCCAGTTATACAAGGTGCCAATTGCTCTGACCCCTGACCTCTGTGGAATGTTACTTTGTGGAATGCACGGAAGCATCTCGTGTTCCGGTGACCCTGGGGGCATAGACGGGGTACACACACACACACACACACACACACACACACACACACACACACACACACACACACACACACACACACACACACACACACACACACACACACGTACAGTACAGGCACTCTCAGGGCCTAATGACCCCCTAAGGCCTTCAGATAACTTTTTATAGAGTCACACACACACACGCTCACATGCTCAAGCACGCGCACACAAACACATACGCACCACATGTTTACCTTGCCTTGACTCCTATGGGGACGCCAATAGAAAACAGAACAGATTGTCTTTGATCAACACCCAGCACATTATGGATCTGTTTTCATGATTCATCCATAGGAAGAGGTAAATTTAGCCATGGATTTATATATATATATATACAGTTGAAGGCAGAAGTTTACATACACCTTAGCCAAGTACATTTAAACTCAGTTTTTCACAATTCCTGACATTTAATCCTAGCAAACATTCCCTGTTTTAGGTCAGTTAGGATCACCACTTTATTTTAAGAATGTGAAATGTCAGAATAACAGTAGAGAGAATGATTTATTTCAGCTTTTATTTCTTTCATCACATTCCCAGTGGGTCAGAAGTTTACATACACATAATTAGTATTTGATAGCATTGCCTTAAACAATTTAAACTTGGGTCAAATGTTTCAGGTAGCCTTCCACAAGCTTCCCACAATAAGTTGGGTGAATTTTGACCCATTTCTCCTGACAGAGCTGGTGTAACTGAGTCAGGTTTGTAGGCCTCCTTGCTTGCACACGCTTTTTCAGTTCTGCCCACAAATTTTCTATAGGATTGAGGTCAGGGCTTTGTGATGGCTACTCCAATACCTTGACTTTGTTGTCCTTAAGCCATTTTGCCACAAGAATTTAAGCTTTCAGCCGATATAAGACACTTATATGTACCTAAATTTGTTGTTTCTCTAAAATCTGCACGGCTTGATTTACAACTGTCCTGTTAATGGGACGCCTATGCCTAAGAAGTTTTAAGAAACGCTATAGATGGAAGGAATGTAGTTTGGAAACCTACCAAAAAACTATTAGGCAATAACAAATTCAATCCCCTTTAGTAGACAAGTTCCTGGATAAAATTCTCCACTGTAATAGTGAAGGTGTAAACTTGGAAAGTTAGAAAATCTTAACAGTATATTTGTCCTCTCAGCTTCCCTATCAAATCTAAAAAATCTCAAATAGAAAACCGAAGAAAATGAACAGCAAAGACAAATGGTTTGATGAAGAATGGGTAAAACACTTATCCAATCTGTTTGGCTCCATAATAAATAACAAACAGCAGAAACATATACATGATCAATTACAAATCTTAGAATCAACTATTAAACACTACCAGAACCCACTGGATTCTCCAATTACATTGAATGAACTACAAGACAAAATACAAACCCTCCAACCCAAAAAGGCCTGTGGTGTTGATGGTATCCTCAGTGAAATGATAAAATATACCAACCTCAAATTCCAATTGGCTATACTTAAACTCTTTAACATCATCCATAGCTCTGGCATCTTCCCCAATATTTGCAACCAAGGACTGATCACCCCAATCCACAAAAGTGGAGACAAATTTGACCCCAATAACTACTGTGGGATATACGTCAACAGCAACCTTGGGAAAATCCTCTTCATTATCATTAACAGCAGACTCATACATTTCCTCAGTGAAAACAATGTACTGAGCGAATGTCAAATTGGCTTTTTACCAAATTATCGTACGACAGACCACGTATTCACCCTGCACACCCCAATTGACAAACAAACAAACCAAAACAAAGGGAAAGTCTTCTCATGCTTTGTTGATTTCAAAAAAGCCTTTGACTCAATTTGGCATGAGGGTCTGCTATACAAATTGATAGA
>NC_138308.1:95093660-95133660 GCF_965601325.2 Salmo salar | reverse complement strand
CCAGATACTCAACTAGTGTAAAGAAGGGCAGTTTTATTGCTTATTTAATCAGCAACAACAGTTTTCAGCTGTGCTAACATGATTGCAAAAGGGTTTTCTAATGATCAATTAGCCTTTTAAAATGATAAACTTGGATTAGCTAACACAACGTGCCATTGGAACACAGGACTGATGGTTGCTGATAATGGGCCTCTGGACGCCTATGTAGATATAACAACATTTCATAACATTTCTAAACGACCACAAACTTTTGAACGGTAGTGTACACTGGCATAAGGAAATGGAGCCAGTTGTTCCACAGCTGGGGGCAGGTTGATCTACACTGTGGTGGAGTACAGCTGGGGGCAGGTTGATCTACACTGTGGTGGAGTACAGCTGGGGGCAGGTTGATCTGGCCATTCAGCTTTCTTTATGTTTTCCTTATGTTTATCTTTTTTAAAAACAGT
The DNA here is from genome assembly GCF_965601325.2 of Salmo salar. NCBI lineage: Eukaryota > Metazoa > Chordata > Actinopteri > Salmoniformes > Salmonidae > Salmo > Salmo salar. The sequence goes on along the minus strand of NC_138308.1, from coordinate 95,133,214 downwards.
TTTCAACTCATCCTCCTGTATGGTGAATGGTGGTGGGAGGGGATTCTCTCACCACATCCTCCTGTATGGTGAATGAGAGGGAAACTCTCACCACATCCTCCTGTATGGTGAATGAGAGGGATACTCTCAACGCATCCTCCTGTATGGTGAATGAGAGGGATACTCTCACTTCAAATCCTCCTGTATGGTAAATGAGAGGGATACTCTCACCTCATCCTCCTGTATGGTGAATGAGAGGGATACTCTCACCGCATCCTCCTGTATGGTGAATGAGAGGGATACTCTCACTTCAAATCCTCCTGTATGGTGAATGAGAGGGAAACTCTCACCGCATCCTCCTGTATGGTGAATGAGAGGGAAACTCTCACCTCATCCTCCTGTATGGTGAATGAGGGGGAAACTCTCACTTCAAATCCTCCTGTATGATGAAAAAGGGGGAAACTCTCACTTCAAATCCTCCTGTATGGTGAATGAGAGGGAAACTCTCGCCGCATCCTCCTGCATGGTGAATGAGGGGGAAACTCTCACTTCAAATCCTCCTGTATGGTGAATGAGAGGGATACTCTCACTTCAAATCCTCCTGTATGGTGAATGGTGGTGGGAGGGAATTCTCTCACCGCATCCTTCTGCATGGTGAATGAGGGGGAAACTCTCACTTCAAATCCTCCTGTATGGTGAATGAGAGGGATACTCTCACTTCAAATCCTCCTGTATGGTGAATGGTGGTGGGAGGGAATTCTCTCACCTCATCCTCCTGTATGGTGAATGAGAGGGATACTCTCACCTCATCCTCCTGTATGGTGAATGAGGGGGAAACTCTCACCTCATCCTCCTGTATGGTGAATGAGGGGGAAACTCTCACCACATCCTCCTGTATGGTAAATGAGAGGGATACTCTCACCTCATCCTCCTGTATGGTGAATGAGAGGGAAACTCTCACCTCATCCTCCTGTATGGTGAATGGTGGTGGGAGGGGATTCTCTCACCACATCCTCCTGTATGGTGAATGAGAGGGATACTCTCACCTCATCCTCCTGTATGGTGAATGGTGGTGGGAGGGGATTCTCTCACCACATCCTCCTGTATGGTGAATGAGAGGGATACTCTCACTTCAAATCCTCCTGTATGGTGAATGGTGGTGGGAGGGAATTCTCTCACCTCATCCTCCTGTATGGTGAATGAGGGGGAAACTCTCACCCTATCCTCCTGTATGGTGAATGAGCGGGAAACTCTCACCTCATCCTCCTGTATGGTGAATGAGAGGGATACTCTCACCTCATCCTCCTGTATGGTGAATGAGGGGGATACTCTCACCTCATCCTCCTGTATGGTGAATGAGGGGGAAACTCTCACCGCATCCTCCTGCATGGTGTATGAGGGGGAAACTCTCACTTCAAATCCTCCTGTATGATGAAAAAGGGGGAAACTCTCACTTCAAATCCTCCTGTATGGTGAATGAGAGGGATACTCTCAACTTCAAATCCTCCTGTATGGGGAATGGTGGTGGGAGGGAATTCTCTCACCTCATCCTCCTGCATGGTGAATGAGGGGGATACTCTCACTTCAAATCCTCCTGTATGGTGAATGAGAGGGATACTCTCACTTCAAATCCTCCTGTATGGTGAATGAGGGGGAAACTCTCACCTAATCCTCCTGTATGGTGAATGAGGGGGAAACTCTCACCACATCCTCCTGTATGGTGAATGAGAGGGATACTCTCACCTAATCCTCCTGTATGGTGAATGAGAGGGAAACTCTCACCTCATCCTCCTGTATGGTGAATGAGAGGGATACTCTCACCTCATCCTCCTGTATGGTGAATGAGGGGGATACTCTCACCGCATCCTCCTGTATGGTGAATGAGAGGGAAACTCTCACCACATCCTCCTGTATGGTGAATGAGAGGGATACTCTCACCTCATCCTCCTGTATGGTGAATGAGGGGGATACTCTCACCGCATCCTCCTGTATGGTGAATGAGAGGGAAACTCTCACCGCATCCTCCTGTATGGTGAATGAGAGGGAAACTCTCACCACATCCTCCTGTATGGTGAATGAGAGGGAAACTCTCACCACATCCTCCTGTATGGTGAATAGTGGTGGGAGGGGAAATTCTCACCTCATCCTCCTGTATGGTGAATGGCGGTGGGAGGGGGGAAGATGTACGTGAAGTGGGAGGGGATCTATGTGCTTGCGTCCTCCAATCGTACATAAAACTAATTGAGCTTGTCTGGGAGGTCAGACTCCACCTTTAATTATTTGTATCTCCTGAATGCTTTTCCAGACTGATCTGGAGTTAGTGAATTGTTTTTCGGGTTTTTTAGTGCGGTTTGTTTTGTCCTTCCGTATTGCCGAGTGCAGTTCATATTGTTTTGTCCTTCCGTATTGCAGAGTGCAGTTCATATTGTTTTGTCCTTCCGTATTGCAGAGTGCAGTTCATATTGTTTTGTCCTTCCGTATTGCAGAGTGCAGTTCATATTGTTTTGTCCTTCCGTATTGCAGAGTGCAGTTCATATTGTTTTGTCCTTCCGTATTGCAGAGTGCAGTTCATATTGGGGTGATTTGTATTTGTCTTTATCTCCACAGATGTAGGCAGAGTTATTTCCCCTACTTAGTGAAGCTAGTTATTTTCCCTACGTAGTGAAGCTAGTTATTTTCCCTACGTAGTGAAGCTAGTTATTTTCCCTACGTAGTGAAGCTAGTTATTTTCCCTACGTAGTGAAGCTAGTTATTTTCCCATGTAGTGAAGCTAGTTATTTTCCCATGTAGTGAAGCTAGTTATTTTCCCATGTAGTAAAGCTAGTTATTTTCCCATGTAGTGAAGCTAGTTATTTTCCCATATAGTAAAGCTAGTTATTTTCCCATGTAGTGAAGCTAGTTATTTTCCCATGTAGTGAAGCTAGTTATTTTCCCATGTAGTGAAGCTAGTTATTTTCCCATGTAGTGAAGCTAGTTATTTTCCCATGTAGTGAAGCTAGTTATTTCCCCATGTAGTAAAGCTAGTTATTTTCCCATGTAGTGAAGCTAGTTATTTTCCCATGTAGTGAAGCTAGTTATTTTCCCATGTAGTGAAGCTAGTTATTTTCCCTACGTAGTGAAGCTAGTTATTTTCCCTACGTAGTGAAGCTAGTTATTTTCCCTACGTAGTGAAGCTAGTTATTTTCCCATGTAGTGAATCTAGTTATTTTCCCATGTAGTGAAGCTAGTTATTTTCCCATGTAGTAAAGCTAGTTATTTTCCCATGTAGTGAAGCTAGTTATTTTCCCATGTAGTGAAGCTAGTTATTTTCCCTACGTAGTGAAGCTAGTTATTTTCCCTACGTAGTGAAGCTAGTTATTTTCCCTACGTAGTGAAGCTAGTTATTTTCCCATGTAGTGAAGCTAGTTATTTTCCCATGTAGTGAAGCTAGTTATTTTCCCATGTAGTGAAGCTAGTTATTTTCCCATGTAGTGAAGCTAGTTATTTTCCCATATAGTAAAGCATATTTTTTCCCATGTAGTGAAGCTAGTTATTTTCCCATGTAGTGAAGCTAGTTATTTTCCCATGTAGTGAAGCTAGTTATTTTCCCATGTAGTGAAGCTAGTTATTTTCCCATGTAGTGAAGCTAGTTATTTTCCCATGTAGTGAAGCTAGTTATTTTCCCACGTAGTAAAGCTAGTTCTTTTGAGAACCAGGGCTTGCTGTTGCCGGGTGACCTCACGGTTTCTGTGGGGACACACAGAACCAGATGTATGATGTTACAGTGTCTGTGTACTCATCGAGTGTGGTTCATGAGGCTCTGAAAGTATCCAAATCGTACATTCAAAACAGCCTTTCAGTGTTTCAACAGCATCTGCGGACCATATTTGATCCGTTTTTTTGGACTGTATTGAATAGTTTTTAGTTTTTGTTAATATGTTGGAATGAGGAGCAGAATTACGTGGTCAGATTTTCCCAGCAGAGCTAAAGGGAATGCATGGTAACCAGATGAGATTGAACTGTAGCAGGGATCCAGAATTGCATATTCTCTCGTGGGGCATGCCACCAGTTGTTCGTAGTTAGGTAACTTGTGGGGCATGCCACCAGTTGTTCGTAGTTAGGTAACTTGTGGGGCATGCCACCAGTTGTTCGTAGGTAGGTAACTTGTGGGGCATGCCACCAGTTGTTCGTAGTTAGCTAACTTGTGGGGCATGCCACCAGTTGTTCATAGTTAGGTAACTTGTGGGGCATGCCACCAGTTGTTCGTAGTTAGGTAACTTGTGGGGCATGCCACCAGTTGTTCGTAGGTAGGTAACTCATGGGGCAGATTGGAGCAGATTGGTTCCGCCATGTCAGGCAGACAGAGGAGCGGATTGGTCCAGCCATGTCTCAGTCAGGCAGACATAGGAGCGGATTGGTCCAGCCATGTCTCAGTCAGGCAGACGGAGGAGTAGGTTGGTCCAGCCAATCATCATCTGTGTTAGTTCAGATCAATAGCAGCAGTTCATCCCTGAGCGATCGGACGTTTGATGGTAGCAACGCAGGCAGAGAGGGACGGTAGGGCCATCTCCTGAACCTGGAGAGGATGCCGGCTCGCTTTCCATGTCCAGATGTATTCCCACCTGAAGGCTGTGACAGCCCATGTATGCTGTTAGTCAGTAATTCAGCAGGTAAAGAAAGGTGTTGTGGATTAAAGACTCCGCAGGATTTCTCCCCGACGTTTAATACTTCCAAACGTCTATACGTGTTTAAAGGAGTAGACCGTACGAATAACAGAACAAAGTCTGAGACATAGAATCAGAGCCATGTCGAGCCTCATGGCCGACCATCTTTCGCCAAGAGATGAGCTGTAGGAGTACCTACCGCAGGAGTCCCCTCGAAGACTCTTATTTAACTATGTACATACCCAGCATGCAACAGAGCTGCAGGAGTGCCTACCGCAGGAGTCCCCTCGAAGCCTACCATTGAACTATGTACATACCCAGCATGCAACAGAGCTGCAGGAGTACCTACCGCAGGAGTCCCCTCGAAGCCTACCATTGACTATGTACATACCCAGCATGCAACAGAGCTGCAGGAGTACCTACCGCAGGAGTCCCCTCGAAGCCTACCATTGAACTATGTACATACCCAGCATGCAACAGAGCTGCAGGAGTTGTGACCCGTTTTTGTTGGTTATGTTGTCGTAGTCGTGTCTAGGGGGGTATATTGGGGAGGGAATGCTGTTCAGGTAGGTGTTTGTCCTCCTGTGTGCTGAGGGTGTCAGGTTCTTGTCCAGTTCTGGCGTTTATATCGCCACAGACTAGTACATGTCCCTGGGCCTGGAAATTATTGCTCTCCCCCTCCAGGACGGAGAAGCTGTCGTCTCTGTGTAGGTCATTTCCCTATTAATTTCTAACCAGATGTGAAATGCTCCAGTTTTTATTAATTGAATAGAGTGGTTTATGTCTGATCTATACATTTATATATCGTTATCTTTCTTTCTCTTTGTCCTGGTTGGGTAAATGAAGCTCCCTCATCTCCTCATCACTGAAAGAGCTTCCTCGGTGCCTCAAGAGATAGACGGAGTGAATGAGAAAAAGAGCTTCCTCGGTGCCTCAAGAGATGGACGGAGTGAATGAGAAAAAGAGCTTCCTCGGTGCCTCAAGAGATAGACGGAGTGAATGAGAAAAAAGAGCTTCCTCGGTGCCTCAAGAGATGGACGGAGTGAATGAGAAAAAAGAAAACGAGGGAGAGAGTGATGTCATTCTCCTATCTCTCTTCTGTGTGTCCTGTACTCTTATTCCTTGACAGAACTCTAGTGTCTAGAACTCTAGAACTTCCATTAGGACATCCCACTCTCCCAGTAAACCACGTCCCAGGAGAGGTACTCCAGTTGAGGATAGAGGAGAGGGGAACGGGGGGACGGGGGGACGGGGGACAGGTGGATCTTCCCTTACACAATGAACAGCAGAGAAGGGTGAACGTAAGTGCACTGTGGTAGAGGTTAGGGACGAAAGGAAACACACACACAGGTTAACAGGCTACAGATGGGGAAATGTTGAACACACACTTTTTGTGTCAAATTCTTAACTTGCTGGTTTTACTTTTAAACAATATTACAACATTTTGACAGAGTATAATACTGACTTCAGATATTGTATACTTACTGTACATGTACTGATATTGTATATTGCCTACATTGAAACCATATATTTGATCAATTGGTTTGTCTTTGTATATATATATATAAATCCTACTGTATACAACTCAAAACTATGAAGTTCAGAGCAGTGGAGTGACCCATAGTCCCAGTCTGAATCTTGGTACGTTTTTATCAATAGACAACTCTTATGATTCCTACAGACTGGCAGTCAGCACGCAGTCACAATGGTCTCTCTGTGTGTGTGTGTGACAGTAGCCGGTGTTCAGACGAAACAAGGCTTACACGTAGGTCTAGTGTTGAGAAACATTACTATAAACTATAAACTACTAACATATTTTAGCACCCTATTCCTTAAATAGTGCACTACTTTTGACCAAGAAGAGGGTGTCATTTTGGAAAACATTGCTAACAGATCCTTCTCCCAACACTATCCCCAATCGCTGTTTTAAGGGTTTATCACCATGTCTCTCTCTCTCTCTCTCTGTTTCTCTCTCTCTGTTTCTCTCTCTCTGTTTCTCTCTCTCTCTCTTCCTCTCTCTCTCTCTCTCTCTCTGTCTCTCTTCCTCTCTCTCTCTCTCTCTCTCTCTTTCTCTCTCTCTCTCTGTCTCTCTTACTCTCTCCTTCTCTCTCTGTCTCTCTCTCCCTCTTTCTCTCTACCTTCTCAACAATGTTCTTCACACAGTGACCAGGAGAATAGTTATATTTGAAATGATACGAGTTAGTTGGAATGATGAACTAGATGTTTGAACTTGAAGTCTATCTCATTATAATGAGATGTAAAACCATGTGTTTCTCTTTGATGTTATTGGTCAGGTCTGACTCATTCAGTTTCTTCACACAGTGACCAGTCTGTGAACTTGAGTGAGCTGAAATCACATTTTGACTTGAGGTCAATCTCATTATAAAGCATTCTTGTATACTCTGTTGTATGTTAGTGATGTCTGATTCATTAGGGGGAACTCTGCCAATTGTTAGTCAGGTCTGATTCATCAGTTGATTGGTCTGGCAACAGGAAATGATCACGCAGGTTTTATGGGATGTAGTGGTGTTGCCAAGGTGTTGCAATGGTAACATTATGGGTTCTGGAATGCTGGGGGGGGGGGGGGGGGGGGAGCAGTCAAAAACATGATTTTTCACTTTACATTAGGCCTTTGTGGCTCAGAAAATAAGCCATGTTTACCGCTGTCCCATAGGAAAGCAGTAAGGAGTAATGCAACTGGAGTGACTGTTGAGCCATAATGGAAGTTCCCTCTGTTTGGATACAGACTGTACACTGTAAACATTTAGAGGTAAATACACACACACACACACACACATACACACACACACACACACACACACAGACAAACACACACAAACACACGCTCACACACACACACTGATGCACACAAAAGCACATGAACACACACACACACGGATGCACACAAAAGCACATGAACACACACACACACACAAACACACAGATGCACACAAAAGCACATGAACACACACACACACACACACACACACACACACACCTGATGCACACAAAAGCACATGAACACACACACACACACACACACACCCTGATGCACACAAAAACACATGAACCCACACATTTAAGTTAAATATTTAGAAAAATACATTATGATGGGAGGGGTTTGGGAGGGGTGCATTTCAAATGTTTGAAGGTTAAAGGCCCAGTGCAGACAAAAACATGATTTTTCTGTGTTTTATAAATATTTCCATATTATGAGGTTTGAATAATACTGTGAAATTGTGAAAATTATGATAATGTCCTTTTAGTGTTAGATCTGTTTGGTAATACTGCCTGAAATTTCTGCCTGTTTTGGTGGGATGTAGTTTTAACATCACCAGGCGGTAAATTATTTAATATACCAACAAGAGACAGAGTTCCAATCCTATCTGCCAATTACAGTTCGTTTTCAGTGTTCGCCTCCCTGCTCAGACCACTCTCAAGCAGTCCTAGCTACATTATTGCTTGGGAAATTTCTCTTTGCTAAGATGCTATTTTTGTTTCTTTTTGACCATTTTAATTGAAAACAGTCACAGTAAGGTACTTAATTGTTACCCAGAAATTATTTGATATTGAGATAAAAACGGCTGCATTGCACCTTTAAGTTTAGGCATTAATTGGGATAGGGTTTAAACTGATATAATAAAAGCCGGTGCGTATTACTGGGATTGAACCTGCAATCCTCTTACCCAGAGTGCACCGTTTATACCCAGAGTGCACCGTTTATACCCTTCCTCTATCCACGTCCACAACGCCCTAGGAAGCCACGGGCTTACTAGACTATAATTGGTGCTCACGTTGCCCCTAGTGGACAGTATTGAATCCTCTCCCGACGTTCTTGGGTCCTGGATGGACAAACGTCGAATATTGAAGTGGATCTGGTTGTTGTCTGTATCACCTCTTATTTGATCCCCTGAGGAAAGATGAGAGAGAAAAAGAAAGAAAGAAAGAAAGAGAGAAAGAAATAAAGAATGAGAAAAAAGACAAGAAATGAAAGAAGTAAAGAAAGAAAGACAGACAGAGAAAGAAAGGAAAGGGAAAGGAAAGGAAAGGAAAGGAAAGGAAAGGAAAGGAAAGGAAAGGAAAGGAAAGGAAAGGAAAGGAAAGGAAAGGAAAGGAAAGGAAAGGAAAGGAAGCACCAGAGAGCATCTGGTGTCAGATAGACAGGAAACCTTTTCCTGACCTTCAGAGAGGATGAGTAGAAAAGCAGAAATGTCCTTGGCAGCAACTGTAAACATACACACTCGTGCCCGCACGCACACGCACATGCGCACACGCTCACACACACACACACACACACACGCTCCCACGTGCTCTGAATCTCAGGGGATGTGTATGTTTAAAGGTCTAGTTTATTTGGTGTTCGGAAGTCAACTAAGAGGCTTCCTCGTCGATGAGAGAGCTACCATGCTTTCCTCTGAGTCACACACACACACACACACACACACACACACACACACACACACACACACACACACACACACACACACACACACACACACACATGCAAACACACACAATTGGGAGGTTGAAAAAAAGGGAAAAGGTACAGGGGAATATGGATCAGAATGGGGAACAGAAACAGTGTTCCCTTCATAGTTGACCACTGTTGAACATCACTCTATGGGCTATGTGAAGGGAATAGGATGCGATTTGGGATGAGGACTCTTGGTTAGTCTCATCAGGTTGGATGGAGACTCTTGATTAGTCTCATCAGGTTGGATGGAGACTAGTCTCATCAGGTTGGATGGAGACTCTTGGTTAGTCTCATCAGGTTGGATGGAGTCTCTTGGTTAGTCTCATCAGGTTGGATGGAGACTCTTGATTAGTCTCATCAGGTTGGATGGAGACTAGTCTCATCAGGTTGGATGGAGACTCTTGGTTAGTCTCATCAGGTTGGATGGAGACTCTTGGTTAGTCTCATCAGGTTGGATGGAGACTCTTGGTTAGTCTCATCAGGTTGGATGGAGTCTAGTCTCATCAGGTTGGATGGAGACTCTTGGTTAGTCTCATCAGGTTGGATGGAGACTAGTCTCATCAGGTTGGATGGAGACTAGTCTCATCAGGTTGGATGGAGTCTAGTCTCATCAGGTTGGATGGAGTCTCTTGGTTAGTCTCATCAGGTTGGATGGAGACTCTTGGTTAGTCTCATCAGGTTGGATGGAGACTAGTCTCATCAGGTTGGATGGAGACTCTTGGTTAGTCTCATCAGGTTGGATGGAGACTAGTCTCATCAGGTTGGATGGAGTCTCTTGGTTAGTCTCATCAGGTTGGATGGAGTCTAGTCTCATCAGGTTGGATGGAGTCTCTTGGTTAGTCTCATCAGGTTGGATGGAGTCTAGTCTCATCAGGTTGGATGGAGACTAGTCTCATCAGGTTGGATGGAGTCTCTTGGTTAGTCTCATCAGGTTGGATGGAGACTCTTGGTTAGTCTCATCAGGTTGGATGGAGACTCTTGGTTAGTCTCATCAGGTTGGATGGAGACTAGTCTCATCAGGTTGGATGGAGTCTCTTGGTTAGTCTCATCAGGTTGGATGGAGACTAGTCACATCAGGTTGGATGGAGACTCTTGGTTAGTCTCATCAGGTTGGATGGAGACTCTTGGTTAGTCTCATCAGGTTGGATGGAGACTAGTCTCATCAGATTGGATGGAGTCTCTTGGTTAGTCTCATCAGGTTGGATGGAGACTCTTGGTTAGTCTCATCAGGTTGGATGGAGACTCAAAGAATATCTAGTTAACAGAAGAAAAGAAAGAGAAAATCAGGACAGAAGAAAAAGGATATCAAAGTGAAACAGTTGTCTAAAGACACAGGAGACAATAATACAAGAAACAACACTTCTGTAGCTTGTCAACTATGTGTCTGTCTATCCCTGTTCTCTCCTCTCTGCACAGGCCATACAAACGCTTCACACCGCGTGGCCGCTGCCACTCCAACCTGGTGGTCCCAGCGCGCACGACCCACGTGGAGTTCCAGGTCTCCGGCAGCCTCTGGAACTGCCGGTCTGCAGCCAACAAGGCTGAGTTCATCTCAGCCTATGCTACCCTCCAGTCCCTAGACTTCCTGGCGCTGACGGAAACATGGATTACCACAGATAACACTGCTACTCCTACTGCTCTCTCTTCGTCTGCCCACGTGTTCTCGCATACCAGAGCATCGAGCCAGCGGGGTGGTGGCACTGGAATCCTCATCTCTCCCAAGTGGACATTCTCTCTTTCTCCCCTGACCCATCTGTCTATCTCCTCATTTGAATTCCATGCTGTCACAGTTACCAGCCCTTTCAAGCTTAACATCCTTATCATTTATCGCCCTCCAGGTTCCCTTGGAGAGTTCATCAATGAGATTGACGCCTTGATAAGTTCCTTTCCTGAGGATGGCTCACCTCTCACAGTTCTGGGTGACTTTAACCTCCCCACGTCTACCTTTGACTCATTCCTCTCTGCCTCCTTCTTTCCACTCCTCTCCTCTTTTGACCTCACCCTCTCACCTTCCCCCCCTACTCACAAGGCAGGCAATACGCTTGACCTCATCTTTACTAGATGCTGTTCTTCCACTAATCTCATTGCAACTCCCCTCCAAATCTCCGACCACTACCTTGTATCCTTTTCCCTCTTGCTCTCATCCAACACTACTCACTCTGCCCCTACTCGGATGGTATTGCGCCGTCCCAACCTTCGCTCTCTCTCTCCCGCTACTCTCTCCTCTTCCATCCTATCATCTCTTCCCTCTGCTCAAACCTTCTCCAACCTATCTCCTGATTCTGCCTCCTCAACCCTCCTCTCCTCCCTTTCTGCATCCTTTGATTTTCTCTGTCCCCTATCCTCCAGGCCGGCTCGGTCCTCCCCTCCTGCTCCGTGGCTCGACGACTCACTACGAGCTCACAGAACAGGGCTCCGGGCAGCCGAGCGGAAATGGAGGAAAACTCGCCTCCCTGCGGACCTGGCATCCTTTCACTCACTCCTCTCTACATTCTCCTCTTCTGTCTCTGCTGCTAAAGCCACTTTCTACCACTCTAAATTCCAAGCATCTGCCTCTAACCCTAGGAAGCTCTTTGCTACCTTCTCCTCCCTCCTGAATCCTCCTCCCCCTCCCCCCCCCCTCCTCCCTCTCTGCGGATGACTTCGTCAACCATTTTGAAAAGAAGGTTGACGATATCCGATCCTCGTTTGCTAAGTCAAACGACACCGCTGGTCCTGCTCACACTGCCCTACCCTGTGCTTTGACCTCTTTCTCCCCTCTCTCTCCAGATGAAATCTCGCGTCTTGTGACGGCCGGCCGCCCAACAACCTGCCCACTTGACCCTATCCCCTCCTCTCTTCTCCAGACCATTTCCGGAGACCTTCTCCCCTTCCTCACCTCGCTCATCAACTCATCCTTGACCGCTGGCTACGTCCCTTCTGTCTTCAAGAGAGCGAGAGTTGCACCCCTTCTGAAAAAACCTACACTCGATCCCTCCGATGTCAACAACTACAGACCAGTATCCCTTCTTTCTTTTCTCTCCAAAACTCTTGAACGTGCCGTCCTTGGCCAGCTCTCCTGCTATCTCTCTCAGAATGACCTTCTTGATCCTAATCAGTCAGGTTTCAAGACTGGGCATTCAACTGAGACTGCTCTTCTCTGTGTCACGGAGGCTCTCTGCACTGCTAAAGCTAACTCTCTCTCCTCTGCTCTCATACTTCTAGACCTATCTGCTGCCTTTGATACTGTGAACCATCAGATCCTCCTCTCCACCCTCTCCGAGTTGGGCATCTCCGGCGCGGCCCACGCTTGGATTGCGTCCTACCTGACAGGTCGCTCCTACCAGGTGGCGTGGCGAGAATCTGTCTCCGCACCATGCGCTCTCACCACTGGTGTCCCCCAGGGCTCTGTTCTAGGCCCTCTCCTATTCTCGCTATACACCAAGTCACTTGGCTCTGTCATATCCTCACATGGTCTCTCCTATCATTGCTATGCAGACGACACACAATTAATCTTCTCCTTTCCCCCTTCTGATAACCAGGCGGCGAATCGCATCTCTGCATGTCTGTCAGACATATCAGTGTGGATGACGGATCACCAGCTCAAGCTGAACCTCGGCAAGACGGAGCTGCTCTTCCTCCCGGGGAAGGACTGCCCGTTCCATGATCTCGCCATCACGGTTGACAACTCCCTTGTGTCCTCCTCCCAGAGTGCTAAGAACCTTGGCGTGATCCTGGACAACACCCTGTCGTTCTCCACTAACATCAAGGCGGTGACCCGATCCTGTAGGTTCATGCTCTACAACATTCGCAGAGTACGACCCTGCCTCACACAGGAAGCGGCGCAGGTCCTAATCCAGGCACTTGTCATCTCCCGTCTGGATTACTGCAACTCGCTGTTGGCTGGGCTCCCTGCCTGTGCCATTAAACCCCTACAACTCATCCAGAACGCCGCAGCCCGTCTGGTGTTCAACCTTCCCAAGTTCTCTCACGTCACCCCGCTCCTCCGCTCTCTCCACTGGCTTCCAGTTGAAGCTCGCATCTGCTACAAGACCATGGTGATTGCCTACGGAGCTGTGAAGGGAACGGCACCTCCATACCTTCAGGCTCTGATCAGGCCCTACACCCAAACAAGGGCACTGCGTTCATCCACCACTGGCCTGCTGGCCCCCCTACCTCTGAGGAAGCACAGTTCCCGCTCAGCCCAGTCAAAACTGTTCGCTGCTCTGGCACCCCAATGGTGGAACAAGCTCCCTCACGACACCAGGACAGCGGAGTCAATCACCACCTTCCGGAGACACCTGAAACCCCACCTCTTTAAGGAATACCTAGGATAGGATAAAGTAATCCTTCTAACCCCCCCCCCCCCCCCCCCTTAAAATATTTAGATGCACTATTGTAAAGTGGTTGTTCCACTGGATATCATAAGGTGAATGCACCATTTTGTAAGTCGCTCTGGATAAGAGCGTCTGCTAAATGACTTAAATGTAAATGTAAATGTCTCATCAGGTTGGATGGAGTCTCTTGGTTAGTCTCATCAGGTTGGATGGAGATTCTTGGTTAGTCTCATCAGGTTGGATGGAGACTCTTGGTTAGTCTCATCAGGTTGGATGGAGACTAGTCTCATCAGGTTGGATGGAGTCTCTTGGTTAGTCTCATCAGGTTGGATGGAGTCTAGTCTCATCAGGTTGGATGGAGTCTCTTGGTTAGTCTCATCAGGTTGGATGGAGTCTAGTCTCATCAGGTTGGATGGAGACTAGTCTCATCAGGTTGGATGGAGTCTCTTGGTTAGTCTCATCAGGTTGGATGGAGACTCTTGGTTAGTCTCATCAGGTTGGATGGAGACTCTTGGTTAGTCTCATCAGGTTGGATGGAGACTAGTCTCATCAGGTTGGATGGAGTCTCTTGGTTAGTCTCATCAGGTTGGATGGAGACTAGTCACATCAGGTTGGATGGAGACTCTTGGTTAGTCTCATCAGGTTGGATGGAGACTCTTGGTTAGTCTCATCAGGTTGGATGGAGACTAGTCTCATCAGATTGGATGGAGTCTCTTGGTTAGTCTCATCAGGTTGGATGGAGACTCTTGGTTAGTCTCATCAGGTTGGATGGAGACTAGTCTCATCAGGTTGGATGGAGTCTCTTGGTTAGTCTCATCAGGTTGGATGGAGACTCTTGGTTAGACTCATCAGGTTGGATGGAGTCTCTTGGTTAGTCTCATCAGGTTGGATGGAGACTAGTCTCATCAGGTTGGATGGAGACTCTTGGTTAGTCTCATCAGGTTGGATGGAGGTTAGTCTCATCAGGTTGGATGGAGACTCTTGGCTAGTCTCATCAGGTTGGATGGAGGTTAGTCTCATCAGGTTGGATGGAGTCTCTTGGTTAGTCTCATCAGGTTGGATGGAGACTCTTGGTTAGTCTCATCAGGTTGGATGGAGACTCTTGGTTAGTCTCATCAGGTTGGATGGAGACTCTTGGTTAGTCTCATCAGGTTGGATGGAGGTTAGTCTCATCAGGTTGGATGGAGACTCTTGGCTAGTCTCATCAGGTTGGATGGAGGTTAGTCTCATCAGGTTGGATGGAGTCTCTTGGTTAGTCTCATCAGGTTGGATGGAGACTCTTGGTTAGTCTCATCAGGTTGGATGGAGACTCTTGGTTAGTCTCATCAGGTTGGATGGAGACTCTTGGTTAGTCTCATCAGGTTGGATGGAGTCTCTTGGTTAGTCTCATCAGGTTGGATGGAGTCTCTTGGCTAGTCTCATCAGGTTGGATGGAGACTCTTGGTTAGTCTCATCAGGTTGGATGGAGTCTCTTGGTTAGTCTCATCAGGTTGGATGGAGGCTAGTCTCATCAGGTTGGATGGAGACTCTTGGTTAGTCTCATCAGGTTGGATGGAGACTAGTCTCATCAGGTTGGATGGAGTCTCTTGGTTAGTCTCATCAGGTTGGATGGAGTCTCTTGGTTAGTCTCATCAGGTTGGAGGGAGTCTCTTGGTTAGTCTCATCAGGTTGGATGGAGTCTCTTGGCTAGTCTCATCAGGTTGGATGGAGGTTAGTCTCATCAGGTTGGATGGAGTCTCTTGGTTAGTCTCATCAGGTTGGATGGAGTCTCTTGGTTAGTCTCATCAGGTTGGATGGAGTCTAGTCTCATCAGGTGGGATGGAGTCTCTTGGTTAGTCTCATCAGGTTGGATGGAGTCTCTTGGTTAGTCTCATCAGGTTGGATGGAGACTCTTGGTTAGTCTCATCAGGTTGGATGGAGACTAGTCTCATCAGGTTGGATGGAGTCTCTTGGCTAGTCTCGGATGGTTGGATGTGCCAGCCTCACTTCTTCCCATCATTAAATTATCAATCTGTCTTCATTTCATTTTTCCGGGTTCTCTCTGTTCCTCTCCGGTCGACCTCCTGGTTATCCCCGGTTACCTCCGGGCCAAACACTGTTTCCTGGCAACTGTGACCCGTAGCAAACGGTTACCGGCAGTGTCAGCTGTGACGTCCTCAACGTCAATTAGCGTAACGTAAAGTTGCATATGGCTAGCATTGTCTCTAACAGCTCTCTTTACTGTAAACAGTAGGCTTGAGTCACACAGTTCAGAAGTAATTTCACACATGCAGCCCTCTGATATGTCCTTGGTTGCTACACAATGTGGGAACCAGATTTTTCCCGACATCATTCAACTAGTGGGACTATTGGGAATGAATGTGTGTGTGTAGTGTGTGTAGTGTGGAAGAGTGTGTGTGTAGTGTGTGTAGTGTGGAAGAGTGTGTGTGTGGAAGAGTGTGTGTGTGTAGTGTGTAGTGTGTGTAGTGTGGAAGAGTGTGTGTGTAGTGTGTGTAGTGTGGAAGAGTGTGTGTGTGTGTAGTGTGTGTACAGTTGTGGCCAAAAGTTTTGAGAATGACACAAATATTAATTTTCACAGTCTGCTGCCTCAGTTTGTATGATGGCAATTTGCATATACTCCAGAATGTTATGAAGACTGATCACATGAATTGCAAAGTCCCTCTTTGCCAAGCAAATGAACTGAATCCCCAAAAAACATTTCCACTGCATTTCAGCCCTGCCACAAAAGGACCAGTTGACATCATGTCAGTGATTCTCTCGTTAACAGAGGTGTGAGTGTTGAAGAGGACATGGCTGGAGATCACTCTGTCATGCTGAGTGAGTTAGAATAACAGACTGGAAGCTTCAAAAGGAGGGTGGTGCTTGGAATCATTGTTCTTCCTCTGTCAACCATGGTTACCTGCAAGGAAACACGTGTCGTCATCATTGTTTTGCACAAAAAGGGCTTCACAGGCAAGGATATTGCACCTAAGATTGCACCTAAATCAACCATTTACCGGATCATCAAGAACTTCAAGGAGAGTGGTTCAATTGTTGTGAAGAAGGCTTCAGGGCACCCAAGAAAGTCCAGCAAGCGCCAGGACCGTCTCCTAAAGTTGATTCAGCTGAGGGATTTGGACACCACCAGTACAGAGCTTGCTCAGGTATGGCAGCAGGCAGGTGTGAGTGCATCTGCACGCACAGTGAGGTGAAGACTTTTGGAGGATGGCCTGGTGTCAAGAAGGGCAGCAAAGAAGCCACTTCTCTCCAGGAAAAACATCAGGGACAGACTGATATGCTGCAAAAGGTACAGGGATTGGTCTGCTGAGGACTGGGGTAAAGTCATTTTCTCTGATGAATCCCCTTTCCGATTGTTTGGGGCATCCGGAAAAAAGCTTGTCCGGAGAAGACAGGGTGAGCGCTACCATCAGTCCTGTGTCATGCCAACAGTAAAACATCCTGAGACCATTCATGTGTGGGGTTGCTTCTCAGCCAAGGGAGTGGGCTCACTCACAATGTTGCCTAAGAACACGTCCATGAATAAGAATGGTACCAACACATCCTCCGAGAGCAACTTCTCCCAACCATCCAGGAACAGTTTGGTGACAAACAAGGCCTTTTCCAGCATGATGGAGCACCTTGCCATAAGGCAAAAGGGATAACTAAGTGGCTCGGGGAACAAAACATCAATATATTCTGGGTCCATGGCCAGGAAACTCCCCAGACCTTAATCCCATTGAGAGCTTGTGGTCAATCCTCAAGAGGCGGGTGGACAAACAAAAACCCACAAATTCTGACAAACTCCAAGCATTGATTATGCAAGAATGGGCTGCCATCAGACAGGATGTGGCCCAGAAGTTAATTGACAGCATGCCAGGGCGGATTGCAGAGGTCTTGAAAAAGAAGGGTCAACACTGCAAATATTGACTCTTTGCATCAACTTCATGTAATTGTCAGTAAAAGCCTTTGACACTTATGAAATGCTTGTAATTATACTTCAGTATTCCATAGTAACATCAGACAAAAATATCTAAAGACACTGAAGCAGCAAACTTTGTGGAAATTAATATTTGTGTCATTCTCAAAACTTTTGGCCACGACTGTAGTGTGTATTGTGTGTAGTGTGTGCAGTGTTTAGTGTGTGTAGTGTGTGTAGTTTGTAGTGTGTGTAGTGTGTGTAGTGTGTAGTGTGTGTAGTTTGTAGTGTGTGTAGTTTGTAGTGTGTGTAGTGTGTGTAGTGTGTAGTGTGTGTAGTGTGTGTAATGTGTGTAATGTGTGTAGTCTGTGTAGTGTGTGAAGTGTGTGTAGTGTAGTGTGTAGTGTGTGTAGTGTGTTGTGTGTAGTGTGTGTAGTGTGTGAAGTGTAGTGTGTGAAGTGTGTGAAGTGTGTGAAGTGTGTGTAGTGTAGTGTGTGTAGTGTAGTGTGTGTAGTGTGTGAAGTGTAGTGAGTGTAGTGTTGTGTGTATTGTGTGTGTGTAGTGTAGTGTGTTGTGTGTAGTGTGTGTAGTGTGTGAAGTGCAGTGTGTTGTGTGTAGTGAGTGTAGTGTGTGATGTGTAGTGAGTGTAGTGTGTAGTGTGTGTAGTGTGTAGTGTGTGAAGTGTGTGTAGTGTAGTGTGTTGTGTGTAGTGTGTGTTGTGTGTAGTGTGTGTGGTGTGTGTTGTGTGTGATGTGTAGTGAGTTGTGTGTAGTGTGTGTAGTGTAGTGTAGTGTAGTGTGTAGTGTGTGTAGTGTAGTGTAGTGTGTAGTGTGTGTAGTGTGTGTAGTGTGTAGTGTGTGAAGTGTGTGTGTAGTGTAGTGTGTAGTGTGTGAAGTGTAGTGAGTGTAGTGTAGTGTAGTGTAGTGTGTAGTGTGTGTAGTGTGTGTAGTGTGTAGTGTGTGAAGTGTGTGTGTAGTGTAGTGTGTAGTGTGTGAAGTGTAGTGAGTGTAGTGTAGTGTAATGAGAAAGACAGTGTGTAGCAAAGGAGCCTGCTGGGAGGACCCATTGAAGGACGGGCTCATTGTAACTGCTGGAATGGAATTCATGAAACGTATCAAACACATCACACATATGGAAACCACATGTTTCGACTCCGGTCCATTCACTCCATTCCAGCCATTACAATGAGCCCGTCCTTCAATGGGTCCTCCCAGCAGTCTCTACTGGTGTGTAGCGTGTGTATTGTGGTAGCAGTGGTGTAACTAGATGAGTCATTGTAATGGAGATGTTGTATACATCTCTACTCTGTGGGACAAAAGAGATGCATCACCACAACATACACACACACACACACACACACACACAGGCACACAGTAGTGGAGATTAAGGCGTGTCTGTTGGGAAAAAAGACAGACAGACAAAAACATCTGTCCAGCAGATTTCCAACCTCTCCTTCAACCCCTCATCACAGACTGGAGACCAACCTCTCCTTCAACCCCTCATCACAGACTGGAGACCAACCACCTCCTTCAACCCCCCAATTTAGACTGAGGTCCAGCCTCTTCTACAACTGTCCATCTCAGACTGGAGACCAACCTCTTCTACAACTGTCCATCTCAGACTGGGGACCAACCTCTTCTACAACTGTCCATCTCAGACTGGAGACCAACCTCTTCTACAACTGTCCATCTCAGACTGGAGACCAACCTCTTCTACAACTGTCCATCTCAGACTGGGGACCAACCTCTTCTACAACTGTCCATCTCAGACTGGAGACCAACCTCTTCTACAACTGTCCATCTCAGACTGGAGACCAACCTCTTCTACAACTGTCCATCTCAGACTGGAGACCAACCTCTTCTACAACTGTCCATCTCAGACTGGAGACCAACCTCTTCTACAACTGTCCACCTCAGACTGGAGACCAACCTCTTCTACAACTGTCCATCTCAGACTGGAGACCAACCTCTTCTACAACTGTCCATCTCAGACTGGAGACCAACCTCTTCTACAACTGTCCATCTCAGACTGGAGACCAACCTCTTCTACAACTCATTTATTTATTTAAAAAAAATTATTGCAGGAACACCAGTATACATGCAAGAGGTATTCAAACAGACACTGATAACATATGCTAGAGGTTACAACAAATGACAGATTATACAAAGACCTTAAAAAATACTCACAAATTGATTTTTATTGGAAGAACATAGAATGGTCTTAATGTATTGCTCAAACTCCTTATAGAAAATATGGAAGAGTGTTTTTTGTTGTTGTTGTGAATATGCATTTGAATATGACATTTTTCCATTAGCACAATTCGATTAATGAGGTAAAATTGTTTTTTTTTAAATCTTTATTATGGCTAAGGAAACCGAGCAGCACATTCTCCCATTAAAAAAAAACAAAAGTCATCAAGAATATTAACAGTTATAAAACTATAAATATCATGCCATAATTTCTTTACATGTAGACAATGCCAAAATAAATACAAAACTGTTTCTGAATTCTCAACACAAACCATACAGTTAATGTTAATGTCTTTTTGAGTTTCTTACCCTGATTCGCAGGGTAATTGTCACACCCGGATCTGTTTCACCTATCCTTGTGACTGTCTCCATCCCCCCTTCAGGTGTCGCCCATCTTCCCCGTTATCCCCTGTGTATTTATACCTGTGTTCTCTGTTTGTCCGTTGCCAGTTCATCTTGTTTGTCAGGTTAACCATCTTTTTTGTTCTCAGCTCTTGCTTTTCACAGTCTCTCTTTTTCTCGCCGTCCTGGTATTAACCATTGCCTGTCCTGACTCTGAGCCCGCCTGCCTGACCACTCTGCCGGCCCTTCACTCTGAGCCTGCTTGCCGACCTGTACCTTTGCCCCACATCTGATTTGTTGACCTCTGCCTACTGTGACCCTGAGCGTGCCTGCCGTCCACTACCGTTTCCCCACCTTTGGTTTACTGACCCCTGCCTGCCTTGACCTGTCTATTGCCCCTGTTGGATTATTAAACCATTGTTAATTCAACTTGTCTGCATCTGGGTCTTACCTTGATTCCTGATAGTACTTATTGGCCATGATTGACCCAGCAGACCCGGGTCAGCTGCGCAACGCCATCTTCACCCAGAGCGCCACCATCGGTAGGCACGAGGAATTGCTTCGTGGCCTTGTGGAGGGGGTCCAAATGTTGGCTGAATGCCATGACCGGGCGTTGGACAGTTCGCTGGAGCAATTCCACGGGTTGTCTGGGAGGTTGCCTACGACGGTGGTAACCCCACAGCTCCTCAGCGACTCAGCTGCTAGCAGCGCTGTCTCATTGGTCACTCCACCTTCTCGGGAGCCCCGCTTACCTCCTCCGGAACGCTTCTATGTCGGTCGTTCCTAGCTCAATGTGCCCTCGTCTTTGAGCTTCAGCCCTCCTCCTTCCCCTCGGATCGCTCCAAGATAGCCTACCTCATTACGCTGATGTCCGGGAGGGCTCTCACCTGAGCTACTACCATGTGGGAACAACAGCCGGCCATATGCGCTAGTCTGGAGGGGTTCATGGGAGATGTGAGGAAGGTCTTTGATGCCCCTTTCTCCGGGCGAGTGGCCGTCTGGAAGCTAATCCAGCAGTGTAGCTGATTATGCGGTGAATTTCTGCACATTGGCGGCGGAGAGTGCTTGGAATCAAGAGGCACTGTTCAGTATGTTCCTGCACGGTGTCTCGGAGGAGGTCAAGGAAGAGCTTGCAGCCCGAGAGTTACCTACGGAGCTCGATTCCCTCATCGCTTTGACCATTGGAGGGAGAGGAAATTGGATTTTGCATGCACACCCAGGGATCCCACCTTGACTCCGAGTCATCCCAGAAGCTCCCAATCGTCTCTTTGTGAAGAGAAACCGAGGCAGCCCGTTCTGCCACGGCCATTGCCTGACGTCAGCACAACCTGCCACAGGACATCTTCCTGGGGGCTCGGAAGGTGCCCCGGACCTCTCCGCAATTCCCGCGGAGTACCAGGACCTCTGGGAGGTGTTCAGCAAGGCCCGGGCCACTTCGCTCCCGCCGCACCGACCTTATGACTATGGGATTGACCGTCTCCTTAACACGACTCCACCCCGCCAGCGCATTGTTCTTCTTTGTGGAGAACTGTAGCTCCGTTGGTAGAGCATGGTGTTTGCAACACCAGGGTTGTGGGTTCGATTCCCACGGGGGGCCAGCGCAGAATTTTTTTTATGAAATTGTATGAAATGTATGCATTCACTACTGTAAGTCGCTCTGGATAAGAGCGTCTGCTAAATGACTAAAATGTAAATGTAAATGTAAGAAGGACAAGACCCTGCACCCGGACATTGACTACCAAGGTCTCAATGACATAACGGTGAAGAACCACTACCACTCATCTCCTCGGCCTTTGAGCCGCTCCAGGGGACCACTGTGTTTTCCAAGCTGGATCTATGGAACGCTTACCACCTGGAACACCTTCAACACATCCAGCGGTCACTACGAGTATCTGGTCATGCCATTTGGCCTTACCAACGCCCCTGCTGATAATCGGATGCTTGTGTCTGACGCTGTCCGCTCTGCGGTCCTGGAGTGCTCAGAATAAGACTCCTCGGCAAGCTCCGGCTGGTCTTCTGCAACCACAGCCTGTTCCTCACCATTCCTGGACCCACACCCTGGATTTCGTCACGGGTCTGCCACTGTCTGAGGGCAGCACTGTCATCATGTTTGTTGGCGACCGGTTTTTCAAGGCTGCTCACTTCATTCCTCTCCCCAAACTACCCTCAGCCAAGGAGACGGCCCAGCTCATGGTGCAGTACGTCTTCCGGATCCATGGACCGCCCGTGGACACGGTCTCCGACCGGGGTCCTCAGTTCTCGTCCCGGTTCTGGAAGGCATTCTGCACCCTCACTGGGTCATTGGCCAGCCTGTCCTCTGGGTTCCACCCCCAGTCTAATGGCCAGTCGGAGCGAGCCAAAAGGATCTTGAGACTACTCTGCCTGGCCTCCGCCAACCCCACCTCCTGGAGCCAGTAGCTGGTGTGTGTCGAGTACGCCCGCAACATCCTTCGCTGCTCTGCCACGAGCCTATCTCCATTTGAGTGTTCCCTGGAGTATCAGCCCCCGCTCTTCCCCGAGCAGGAGGAAGAGGTCGGCGTACCTTCTGCCCAGATGTTTATCTGCCACTGTCGTCGTACTTGGAGGAGAGCCTGGTCGGCCCTCCTCAAGACCACCTCCCAAGTGTCGTCTCAGGCAGAAGGTATGGCTATCCACCTGGGATCTGCCCCTCCGGGTGGAATCCCGCAAACTCTCCCCCCTGTTTTCAGCCCATTTCCCATCTCCAAGATTATTAGCCCCTCTGCTGTTCGTCTTCTGTAGCCCCATACCCTTCGTATACATCCCACCTTTCATGTGTCCAGAGTCAAACCTATGTCTCACAGCCCTTTGTCTCCTGCATCTGGGTCGTACCTTGATTCATGATAGTAATACGTGTGGATCATTCTGAAAGATACCTTTTTGACCTCAACAACCAGGTATTTGTGTGGTAATAACCAAACATTTTTCCAACAGATATTATTGGCACATCTATTCCAGTAAATTGTGACATAAGGATTACATACAATATCCCTTTGAAATAAAGCACGTATAGATCTGTTGTTCTGAGGGAGCAAGGAGAAACACGTTTTCCTATTGGAGAGTCAACTGGATTAAGCGAGGGGAGATCAAGAAGGTGAGGTCTGGTTACTCCTCTAAATAACATGAGAGTTCCAGATGGAATAGCATCAGAGACTATGGCGAACTCTCTAGGTGTTACAGGGATATTGTAACGAGATACAAATTCCTCATATTTGAGTAATAATCCTTCTACATTATAAAGTTGACTCAACAGCAGGATATGATTACTGAACCAGTTCTTAGAAAATAAAGACTTGTCTCGATACAAAATATCCTTATTGTTCCAAATGAAATACCTATGCGAGGAAAAATTATGTTTATATACTGTATTAACGACCACGCTAAGAATACTTGTCTATGAAAAGCAGATCATTTTCTAGAAATCTTATCACTGTTAGAATTATAAAGTAACTTAAAATTAAAGCTACCAAAACGGCAGAAGATAAAATGAGGGATGAAATTCTAAATTGAAGTTGGATTCTTTAAGAAATGTTCAGCCCAATTTATCTTAAAACTATTATTCAAAGTAGGAAAATCATCAAAACGCAGGCCATCATATTGATATATGTTCATAAAGACAGATGTCCTAGTATAATGTGTATGATTTTTCCAGATAAAGTTGAAAAGCATCTGGTCAACTGCTTTAACTATTTTGTTGTCAAGATATAAGGACTGGGCTGCATGGAGGGACTGGGCTGCATGTAGGGGACTGGGCTGCATGTAAGGGGCTGCATGGAGGGACTGGGCTGCATATAGGGACTGGGCTGCATGGAGGGACTGGTCTGCATGGAGGGGACTGGGCTGCATGTAGGGGACTGGGCTGCATGGAGGGACTGGGCTGCATGGAGAGACTGGGCTGCATGTAAGGGGCTGCATGGAGGGACTTGGCTGCATGGAGGGACTGGTCTGCATGGAGGGGACTGGGCTGCATGTAGGGGACTGGGCTGCATGGAGGGACTGGGCTGCATGGAGAGACTGGGCTGCATGTAAGGGGCTGCATGGAGGGACTTGGCTGCATGTAGGGGACTGGGCTGCATGGAGGGACTGGGCTGCATAAGTAAGTCTGGAGATACCTTCAGCTTTAGAAAGCAATACTCAACCTTTCAAGGATAAATCCCTCTGCAACCAATGGTTCAACTTCTTTTAGTTTTTTTCAATAATAGGTATAAAATGTAATGATCATCTTTCCTGTTGATCTTTAGATATGGTAATCCCAAGGCATGTTACTTTTTCCTTGACTGGAATATTGCAGATTGTCACATATGCTGTCTCTCCGGCGCTCTAGGTCGTCATGCTCCCGCGCCTCAGCTGGATCAGCAGAGGTGACCGGTCCGCTACTGATCCCCTGGATCGTCATCTTGGTCGGCGTCCTGCGGCTGGAGCCGCACGTCGGGGAGGGGGTACTGTCACGTGTGCTCCCTCTCCGGCCTCTAGGTCACCAGGCTGCTCATTAGGGCGCACACCTGTCACTATCGTCACGAGCACCAGCGCCTCATGACACTCACCTGGACTCCATCACCTCCTTGATTACCTTCCCTTTATCTGTCACTCCCCTTGGTTCTTTCCTCAGGTGTAATTGCCTCTGTTTCATGTCAGTGGGTTGTTTGTGTTTCTTGTTTCACGTACCGTTTATTTATTAAACACTCACTCCCTGTTCTTGCTTCCCGACTCGCAGCGTACATCGTTACACAGATAAAGGGTATCACACAGTCTATAAAACAGCAAACAATTCATACTTATTAACGTTGAGGCAAAGACCAGATGCTTTGGAAAAAAACAAGTATCACATTGACTTCTCTAGGAATCTGGTCAGCATCTTGCAAAAAAAGAGGTTGGTGTCATCTACAAGCTGACTGATGATAATATCTCTGTCATCAATAGAGATCCCTTTTAATATATCTGCCTGCAATAGAGATCCCTTTTAATATCTCTGTCAGCAATAGAGATCCCTTTTAATATCAAAACGTAAGAAGTTGGTTTGCAAGCAGGAAGAGATAAGGCGAAATTGGGTAACCTTGCCTAATTCGTCTTTTCAGATCAATCCTAGTAGAAGTGAAATGCTTTAATTTAATGGAACTGTTCCCATTCATATACATAAGTTTAATAGTACTACAAAATAATTCCCCAAAACCAAATTTCTCAAGGGAGAGAAATAGAAACTCATCTTCCACTATATCGAAGGCTTTATAAAAGTCTAAGAAGACAATAAAAAATATCTTAGAAGATTAGATCAGAATAGTCAATAACACCAGTCGGATATTATTAGATATTTGTCTATTCCTCATGAAAGCCAGATTGGGTCTCTTCTATAATTGAGTCAAATACTGCCTTCATTCTTTTTGCAAGTATAGAGGTTAATATTTTGTAGTCGTTATTGAGCAGACAGATTGGACGCCAATTATCGAGGAGAAGCAAGTCTTTGGACTTAGGTATTAATGTAATCAGACCTTGAGTCAAACTGGGAGGGAGATCATTATTTACAATGTAATCAGGAAAGACCTCTAACTGAAATGGGGCCAACTGTTGAGAAAACGTTTTGTTAAACTCAGCAGATATACCATCAGTCCCAGGAGACTTATTATTTTTAAGGTGTTCAATAGAATAAATTCTCTCTTCAACTCCCAAGTGAAGCAGCGGTCTAAGGCACTGCATTTCAGTACAAGAGGCGTCACTACAGTCCCTGTTTCAAATCCAGACTGTATCATATCCGGCCGTGATTGGGAGTCCCACAGGGCGGCGCACAATTGGCCCAGCGTCGTCCGGGTTTGGCCGGGGTAGGCCGTCATTGTAAATAACAATTTGTTCTTAACTTACTTGACTAGTTAAATAAAGGTTACATTTTTACAAACAAAATAATAATTACATTAAAATAGGGTCATCACGCAGTTTCTTCTCAGCCTACCCAAATTATTTCACATCCCCCAGACAATCCAAAAAACAAAGAGTTGAGGAAACCTCACAACTAAGAACTATATAACATCCTGTAGAAGTTACAACTAAAGATAGAGATTCATTCGGGATCATCTGTGATGAGAACAGTCATATTTAATTGTTAAATTGTATTATTTTTTGAGTGTTCTTTTTCTATCCTGAAAACAATAAGGTGAATTTTGTTCACCCTGCTCTAGCCATTTCTTTCCTACATCTGACAAAGCAGAGGGAGCCTGTATAAACTGAAAGCAGAGGGAGCCTGTATATACTGAAAGCAGAGGGAGCCTGTATTAACTGAAAGCAGAGGGAGCCTGTATGAACTGAAAGCAGAGGGAGCCTGTATAAACTGAAAGCAGAGGGAGCCTGTATTAACTGAAAGCAGAGGGAGCCTGTATTAACTGAAAGCAGAGGGAGCCTGTATAAACTGAAAGCAGAGGGAGCCTGTATGAACTGAAAGCAGAGGGAGCCTGTATGAACTGAAAGCAGAGGGAGCCTGTATGAACTGAAAGCAGAGGGAGCCTGTATGAACTGAAAGCAGAGGGAGCCTGTATGAACTGAAAGCAGAGGGAGCCTGTATTAACTGAAAGCAGAGGGAGCCTGTATAAACTGAAAGCAGAGGGAGCCTGTTTAAACTGAAAGCAGATATTATTTTATAGTAATATATAGTAATATAATTGCTCCCTCTGCTTTCAGTTCATACAGGCTCCCTCTGCTTTCAGTTTATACAGGCTCCCTCTGCTTTCAGTTCATACAGGCTCCCTCTGCTTTCAGTTTATACAGGCTCCCTCTGCTTTCAGTTAATACAGGCTCCCTCTGCTTTCAGTTCATACAGGCTCCCTCTGCTTTCAGTTCATACAGGCTCCCTCTGCTTTCAGTTCATACAGGCTCCCTCTGCTTTCAGTTTATACAGGCTCCCTCTGCTTTCAGTTCATACAGGCTCCCTCTGCTTTCAGTTCATACAGGCTCCCTCTGCTTTCAGTTTATACAGGCTCCCTCTGCTTTCAGTTCATACATATCATCCAACTTGTGTTGTAGCTCAAACAGAACAGATTCGTCCTCCTCTGAGAGACTTTCAACAGGCTTTTGAACAAGAGAGGTGATCTTTGTAATTATACTTTCTTCTTCAGCTCTCTTCGTCTTGGCAAGAAAACTCCCATTATTTAAAAAAAAAAAATTCCAACCCTATATTTAAAAAGCTGTTACTGTACCCAGTTATGACTGTATGAATTCTCATTTTTTAGCTTTGTTCCAGGAAAGTGTAATTAAATGTCTTATCTCCATCTTGACCAACTCGTGTTTTAATATAGAGCTATTAAGTTTCCAGTAGGATGCTCTGCCAAGGTCATTATCAGAGATAAACAGTTTGTCAGAATAAATAGCTCTTTGATCAGTAAAGGGAGTGGCCAGGATGTTAACAGAAATAGCCTGTTTATCAAAACATTTAGACACCAACCAAAGATCTGTGGTGATCGTCTGGACCTGGTCTTATTACTCCAAGTGGAAGACTAGTCATTAGGAAACTTTACTCTCCAATTATCTATAATATCAAACCTTTCCATAAACTGCTTCACAATATGTTATGCCCAGTAGAAAAGAATGGTAAATAATGTATTGCGTAATGTTGGAGACACTTTTTTTTATAAATAAGATTTTAATGTTTCTAAACATGTCTACATTCATGTGGATGCTACCATGATTATGGATAACCATGAATTAATAGTGAATAATTATGAGTGAGAAAGTTAAATAGTGTCAAAGATCATACCCCCAAGACATGCTAACCTCTACTGTTATTGGTAATGGTGAGATGCCAATATATGCTAACCTCTACTGTTATTGCTAATGGTGAGATGCCAAGACATGCTAACCTCTCCTGTTATTGCTAATGGTGAGATTCCAACACATGTTAACATATCTTGTTATTGCTAATGGTGAGATGCTAACACATGCTAACCTCTCCTGTTATTGCTAATGATGAGATGCTATCACATGCTAACCTCTCCTGTTATTGCTAATAGTGAGATGCTAACACATGCTAACCCCTCCTGTTAGTGCTAATAGTGAGATGCTAACACATGCTAACCTCTCCTGTTATTGCTAATGGTGAGATGCTAACACATGCCAATCTCTCCTGTTATTGCTAATAGTGAGATGCTAACACATGCTAACCTCTCCTGTTTTGCTAATAGTGAGATGCTAACACAACAAGCTGTACTATGCCAGTAGCCAAGGATGACGATCATCGATTTTCATACTTTAATACCACACCCTCAGTAGCCATTCACAAACCAGCAATTCATCAATAGCAATCAATGTCATCTCCAATATAAAAAAAAAATCAAGACAACAAGCTGTACTTTATTATATTAACATGAATAAACGTTAATATTTAATATTGAGCAATGATTTGTGAAACTTTATTTGGATCCATCTGTAGATGCTCAACAGACTATAAAATCCAGAAAGTGCAGCAAAGTGCTACCATATTGACTAGAGTAGGAAGTGGTTTGTACAGAACGACAGCCACTGGAATATGATAGATGGTAATTATACTACTACATCTAAAACAAACTGAAAAAAGAAAAAGACAAACTCTATCTGTTTCCTTCCCATCTTCTATTCTTCTAAATGTAAGCCCAAGCATGTGGTGTTCATCATCAATATGTTTTGATACACTTCTCTTCCTTTCCTCTCTCTTCGCTTCGCCAATCGGTTTTTGTTTCTTAGATTCTCTCAGGCCTATGAATGAGGCCTCCCTCCCTCCCTCTATCTCTCCCTCTCTCTCTCTCTCTCTCTCTCTCTCTCTCTCTCTCTCTCTCTCCTCCCTCCTTCCTTCCTTCCTTCCCCCTCCCTTCCGCTCTCTCCTTCCTTCCTTCCTTCCCTCCCTTCCGCTCCCTCCCTCCTTCCTTCTAATCCTCTATAATATCCCCTCCCTGGCTAATCATCCAATGATCTGTTAATTTGTGAACTGAACGTGTGCAATGACCCCAGATGACCCCTGATTATCCCCAGTGACCCCTGCTGAACCAGGAAGAACCCTCGCTGTGATGAAGTGAGACTTTGTCAGATCTCATTATCGATAAACAAACACACACACACACACACACACACACACACACACACACACACACACACACACACACACACACACACACACACACACACACACACACACACACACACACACACACACACACACACACACACAGTCCCTGGAGAATTACACTTGGCCAAATCTCTCTTTTTCCTCTGTTAAGATTGGCCTGATTAACAACTAGCTGCGGCCCAAATGGCCTCGTGAAAAGGGCTTTGTTCCAAAGAGATGCAGTATATATAGAATAGGGTGGCATTAGACCCTGGTCCTAAGAGATGCAGTATATATAGAATAGGGTGGCATTAGACCCTGGTCTTAAGAGATGCAGTATATATAGAATAGGGTGGCATTAGACCCTGGTCCAAAGAGATGCAGTATATATAGAATAGGGTGGCATTAGACCCTGGTCCTAAGAGATGCAGTATATATAGAATAGGGTGGCATTAGACCCTGGTCCTAAGAGATGCAGTATATATAGAATAGGGTGGCATTAGACCCTGGTCCTAAGAGATGCAGTATATATAGAATAGGGTGGCATTAGACCCTGGTCTTAAGAGATGCAGTATATATAGAATAGGGTGGCATTAGACCCTGGTCTTAAGAGATGCAGTATATATAGAATAGGGTGGCATTAGACCCTGGTCCTAAGAGATGCAGTATATATAGAATAGGGTGGCATTAGACCCTGGTCCAAAGAGATGCAGTATATATAGAATAGGGTGGCATTAGACCCTGGTCCTAAGAGATGCAGTATATATAGAATAGGGTGGCATTAGACCCTGGTCCTAAGAGATGCAGTATATATAGAATAGGGTGGCATTAGACCCTGGTCCAAAGAGATGCAGTATATATAGAATAGGGTGGCATTAGACCCTGGTCTTAAGAGATGCAGTATATATAGAATAGGGTGGCATTAGACCCTGGTCCTAAGAGATGCAGTATATATAGAATAGGGTGGCATTAGACCCTGGTCCAAAGAGATGCAGTATATATAGAATAGGGTGGCATTAGACCCTGGTCCAAAGAGATGCAGTATATATAGAATAGGGTGGCATTAGACCCTGGTCCAAAGAGATGCAGTATATATAGAATAGGGTGGCATTAGACCCTGGTCCAAAGAGATGCAGTATATATAGAATAGGGTGGCATTAGACCCTGGTCCATAAGAGATGCAGTATATATAGAATAGGGTGGCATTAGACCCTGGTCTTAAGAGATGCAGTATATATAGAATAGGGTGGCATTAGACCCTGGTCCAAAGAGATGCAGTATATATAGAATAGGGTGGCATTAGACCCTGGTCTTAAGAGATGCAGTATATATAGAATAGGGTGGCATTAGACCCTGGTCCAAAGAGATGCAGTATATATAGAATAGGGTGGCATTAGACCCTGGTCCTAAGAGATGCAGTATATATAGAATAGGGTGGCATTAGACCCTGGTCCAAAGAGATGCAGTATATATAGAATAGGGTGGCATTAGACCCTGGTCCAAAGAGATGCAGTATATATAGAATAGGGTGGCATTAGACCCTGGTCCTAAGAGATGCAGTATATATAGAATAGGGTGGCATTAGACCCTGGTCCAAAGAGATGCAGTATATATAGAATAGGGTGGCATTAGACCCTGGTCCTAAGAGATGCAGTATATATAGAATAGGGTGGCATTAGACCCTGGTCCTAAGAGATGCAGTATATATAGAATAGGGTGGCATTAGACCCTGGTCCAAAGAGATGCAGTATATATAGAATAGGGTGGCATTAGACCCTGGTCCTAAGAGATGCAGTATATATAGAATAGGGTGGCATTAGACCCTGGTCCTAAGAGATGCAGTATATATAGAATAGGGTGGCATTAGACCCTGGTCCAAAGAGATGCAGTATATATAGAATAGGGTGGCATTAGACCCTGGTCCATAAGAGATGCAGTATATATAGAATAGGGTGGCATTAGACCCTGGTCCTAAGAGATGCAGTATATATAGAATAGGGTGGCATTAGACCCTGGTCCTAAGAGATGCAGTATATATAGAATAGGGTGGCATTAGACCCTGGTCCAAAGAGATGCAGTATATATAGAATAGGGTGGCATTAGACCCTGGTCCTTAAGAGATGCAGTATATATAGAATAGGGTGGCATTAGACCCTGGTCCTAAGAGATGCAGTATATATAGAATAGGGTGGCATTAGACCCTGGTCCAAAGAGATGCAGTATATATAGAATAGGGTGGCATTAGACCCTGGTCCTAAGAGATGCAGTATATATAGAATAGGGTGGCATTAGACCCTGGTCCTAAGAGATGCAGTATATATAGAATAGGGTGGCATTAGACCCTGGTCCTAAGAGATGCAGTATATATAGAATAGGGTGGCATTAGACCCTGGTCCTAAGAGATGCAGTATATATAGAATAGGGTGGCATTAGACCCTGGTCCAAAGAGATGCAGTATATATAGAATAGGGTGGCATTAGACCCTGGTCCTAAGAGATGCAGTATATATAGAATAGGGTGGCATTAGACCCTGGTCCTAAGAGATGCAGTATATATAGAATAGGGTGGCATTAGACCCTGGTCCTAAGAGATGCAGTATATATAGAATAGGGTGGCATTAGACCCTGGTCCTAAGAGATGCAGTATATATAGAATAGGGTGGCATTAGACCCTGGTCCAAAGAGATGCAGTATATATAGAATAGGGTGGCATTAGACCCTGGTCCTAAGAGATGCAGTATATATAGAATAGGGTGGCATTAGACCCTGGTCCTAAGAGATGCAGTATATATAGAATAGGGTGGCATTAGACCCTGGTCCAAAGAGATGCAGTATATATAGAATAGGGTGGCATTAGACCCTGGTCCAAAGAGATGCAGTATATATAGAATAGGGTGGCATTAGACCCTGGTCCAAAGAGATGCAGTATATATAGAATAGGGTGGCATTAGACCCTGGTCCAAAGAGATGCAGTATATATAGAATAGGGTGGCATTAGACCCTGGTCCTAAGAGATGCAGTATATATAGAATAGGGTGGCATTAGACCCTGGTCCTAAAGAGATGCAGTATATATAGAATAGGGTGGCATTAGACCCTGGTCCTAAGAGATGCAGTATATATAGAATAGGGTGGCATTAGACCCTGGTCCTAAGAGATGCAGTATATATAGAATAGGGTGGCATTAGACCCTGGTCCTAAGAGATGCAGTATATATAGAATAGGGTGGCATTAGACCCTGGTCCAAAGAGATGCAGTATATATAGAATAGGGTGGCATTAGACCCTGGTCCAAAGAGATGCAGTATATATAGAATAGGGTGGCATTAGACCCTGGTCCTAAGAGATGCAGTATATATAGAATAGGGTGGCATTAGACCCTGGTCCTAAGAGATGCAGTATATATAGAATAGGGTGGCATTAGACCCTGGTCCTAAGAGATGCAGTATATATAGAATAGGGTGGCATTAGACCCTGGTCCAAAGAGATGCAGTATATATAGAATAGGGTGGCATTAGACCCTGGTCTTAAGAGATGCAGTATATATAGAATAGGGTGGCATTAGACCCTGGTCCTAAGAGATGCAGTATATATAGAATAGGGTGGCATTAGACCCTGGTCCAAAGAGATGCAGTATATATAGAATAGGGTGGCATTAGACCCTGGTCCTAAGAGATGCAGTATATATAGAATAGGGTGGCATTAGACCCTGGTCCAAAGAGATGCAGTATATATAGAATAGGGTGGCATTAGACCCTGGTCTTAAGAGATGCAGTATATATAGAATAGGGTGGCATTAGACCCTGGTCCAAAGAGATGCAGTATATATAGAATAGGGTGGCATTAGACCCTGGTCCTAAGAGATGCAGTATATATAGAATAGGGTGGCATTAGACCCTGGTCCTAAGAGATGCAGTATATATAGAATAGGGTGGCATTAGGGTCTCATTCTCTGTTCTGTTGAAGTTTTCCTCATAAAGTTTTGTTGTTTGAAAAGTCTTCAACAAAGCATAAGCTGAGTCCTTTCATCTCAGAAGAATTATCTTTTTTTTCCTCATTTAGTGTGTGTGTGTGTGTGTGTGTGTGTGTGTGTGTGTGTGTGTGTGTGTGTGTGTGTGTGTGTGTGTGTGTGTGTGTGTGTGTGTGTAATCATCTTTGTTCACAGTTAGAGTAGCCATCATTGCTCTTATGACATAATATATACAGTATATATATATATAATAGTGATCAAGTTTCCTCAATTTGTCAAGCTGTTACCTCTATTCTACTTATTTGCTCTCTCTCTCTCCCCTTCTCTCTCCTTCTCTCTTTCTCTTCCTCTCTCTCTCCTTCTCTCTCTTTCTCTCTCTCTCTCTCTCTCTCTCTCTCTCTCTCTCTCTCACTCTCTCTCTCCTTCTCTCTCCTCTCTTTCTCTTTCTCTTCCTCTCTCTCTCTCTCTCTCTCTCTTTCTCTCTTTCTCTTTCTCTCCCTCTCCCTCCTTCTCTATTCATCTGTCTCCTCTCTCTCCTCTTTCTCTCTCTCCTTATCTCTTCCTCTCTCTCCTTCTCTCTTCCTCTCTCTCCTCTCCTTCTCTCCTTTTCATGTTCTCTCATTCTGTCACTCTTAGAATAAAAGGTTATATCTAGAACCTAGAAGGGTTCTTCGGTTGTCCACCTAAAATAACAGTTTGAGAACCCTTTTTGGTACCTGGTAGAAGTCTTTTGGGTCCCATGTAGGACCCTTTCCACTGAAAGCTCCACATGTAACCCAAAAAGGTTCAACGTCATCCAAAAAGGGTTCCTCAAAGGGTTCTTCTATGGGGACACCCAAGGAACCCTTTTGGAACTAGGGCTGTTGGGGTGACCATATTACCACCACACCAGCAGTCATGACTCATGACCGCAGTAAAATTCCATGTGACTGTTGAGTCACGGTAATCTCCTTTTGTGCACTCTGGACATGCTTTAGTAATACCTAATGGCCTGGAACTCAGGGCTCTAACAACCATCAGGTCCTAATGGCCTGGTACTCAGGGCTCTAACTACCATCAGGTCCTAATGGCCTGGTACTCAGGGCTCTAACTACCATCAGGTCCTAATGGCCTGGTACTCAGGGCTCTAACTACCAACAGGTCCTAATGGCCTGGTACTCAGGGCTCGAACAACCATCAGGTCCTAATGGCCTGGTACTCAGGGCTCGAACAACCATCAGGTCCTAATGGCCTGGTACTCAGGGCTCTAACTACCATCAGGTCCTAATGGCCTGGTACTCAGGGCTCTAACTACCATCAGGTCCTAATGGCCTGGTACTCAGGGCTCTAACTACCATCAGGTCCTAATGGCCTGGTACTCAGGGCTCTAACTACCAACAGGTCCTAATGGCCTGGTACTCAGGGCTCGAACAACCATCAGGTCCTAATGGCCTGGTACTCAGGGCTCTAACTACCATCAGGTCCTAATGGCCTGGTACTCAGGGCTCTAACTACCATCAGGTCCTAACGGCCTGGTACTCAGGGCTCTAACTACCAACAGGTCCTAACGGCCTGGTACTCAGGGCTCTAACTACCATCAGGGCTCTATTGTCTTTCTAACCACTCTGACATCAATACAATCGAAAATCACCACGAAATACTTATCATTGAAGCAGTATCCTGCTTTTACACTTCACCTCACTGTGATGATCAATTTGAAGAAAGAAGTTCAACAGCAGGTTGAAACTGAGTGATAAAACATGGTCGTTGTGGATGTTGTTTCAAAGTCTAACACAATGAAATGGATAGCGCTTTCTAAGGTGATGATTAATACAAAACACACATATGCATATTAGAGCGAATAGGAATAGGCTTATATATGAACACAAGCCCACAAAAAAACCCAGAATTAAAGTCATGATTATGCTTTATTACAATACATAGCCTACCACATATTACACACGGCAGAAAAACATTTTAAAAATGTTCGTACATAATTGGTCTAGCCTATATTAAGCAAATTCAGAGTTGGTGTACAGTTATAGTGAATTTGTATTTGATTTTGAATACTGGTACTAGGGATTTTTTAAAATATTTTCATAATTAATAGGTTGACTCATTACCTTTAACTACAGAATATCTCACTACCGTGTGTTTCCATCTCCTCCTCTCTCTCTCCTTCATTCCTTTCTCCTGAACACAGAGAAGGGCTGTCAACACTTTAATTAAACATGTTTTGTTGTGAAAACATGTTACTATTGATGTTCCCCCAACAGATTTCACTTGGTTTCCCAAATGAAGCAGCGGGTAGCTGCAGGAGCAGGGTTGGAGAGACCATGGAGTACAGAGTACTGGGTAGCTGCAGGAGCAGGGTTGGAGAGACCATGGAGTACAGAGTACTGGGTAGCTGTAGGAACAGGGTTGGAGAGACCATGGAGTACAGAGTACTGGGTAGCTGTAGGAACAGGGTTAGAGAGACCATGGAGTACAGAGTACTGGGTAGCTGTAGGAACAGGGTTGGAGAGACCATGGAGTACAGAGTACTGGGTAGCTGCAGGAACAGGGTTGGAGAGACCATGGAGTACAGGGTACTGGGTAGCTGTAGGAACAGGGTTGGAGAGACCATGGAGTACAGAGTACTGGGTAGCTATAGGAACAGGGTTAGAGAGACCATGGAGTACAGAGTACTGGGTAGCTATAGGAACAGGGTTGGAGAGACCATGGAGTACAGAGTACTGGGTGGAATATCACCTACAGTGCAGCGAGAGGCAGCATGCTCCTCAAACAGAGGTTGATGTAGAGCAAAATAACCAGAGTAGCCAACCAGCCAGGATGGAGCAAAGCTACCAGGCAGGATGGAGCAAAGCTACCAGGCTGGATGGGTCAAACCACCAGGCAGGATGGAGCAAACCAACCAGGCAGGATGGGTCAAAGCTACCAGGCAGGATGGAGCAAACCTACCAAGCAGGAGGGAGCAAAGCTACCAGGCAGGATGGGTCAAAGCTACCAGGCAGGATGGGTCAAACCTACCAAGCAGGATGGAGCAAAGCTACCAGGCAGGATGGGTCAAAGCTACCAGGCAGGATGGAGCAAACCTACCAAGCAGGATGGAGCAAAGCTACCAGGCAGGATGGAACAAACCAACCAGGCAGGATGGAACAAACCAACCAGGCAGGATGGAACAAACCTACCAGACAGTATGTAACAAACCTACCAGGCTGGATGGGTCAAACCACCAGGCAGTATGTAACAAACCTACCAGGCTGGATGGGTCAAACCTACCAGACAGGATGGGTCAAACCAACCAGACAGGATGGAGCAAACCAACCAGGCAGGATGGAGCAAACCAACCAGGCAGGATGGAACAAACCTACCATGCAGGATGGAGCAAAGCTAGCAGGCAGGATGGAGCAAAGCTACCAGGCTGGATGGGTCAAACCACCAGGCAGGATGGAGCAAACCAACCAGACAGGATGAACAAACCAACTAGACAGGATGGGTCAAACCAACCAGACAGGATGGGTCAAACCAACCAGGCAGGATGGAACAAACCTACCTGGCAGGATGGAACAAACCGACCTGGCAGGATGGAACAAACCTACCTGGCAGGATGGAACAAACCAACCAGGCAGGATGGAACAAACCTACCTGGCAGGATGTAACAAACCTACCTGGCAGGATGGAACAAACCTACCTGGCAGGATGGAACAAACCAACCAGGCAGGATGGAACAAACCTACCAGGCAGGATGGAACAAACCTACCAGACAGGATGGAACAAACCTGCCAGACAGGATGGAACAAACCTACCAGACAGGATGAACAACCCAAGCAGGCAGGATGGAACAAACCAACCAGACAGGATGGAACAAACCAACCAGACAGGATGGAACAAACCAACCAGACAGGATGGAACAAACCTACCAGACAGGATGGAACAAACCTACCAGACAGGATGGAACAAACCAACCAGGCAGGATGGAACAAACCAACCAGGCAGGATGAACAAACCACCAGGCAGGATGGAACAAACCTACCAGACAGGATGGAACAAACCAACCAGACAGGATGGAACAAACCAACCAGACAGGATGGAACAAACCTACCGGAGAGAAAGCGGCTTTAAACAGCCCAACATTCACAAGGCCGTGGGGTCAGAAGGATTACCAGGACGTATAATCAGAGCATGTGCGGACCAACCAATGTCTTCATTGACATTTTTTTAACCTGTCCCTGACCGAGTCTGTAATACTTACATGTTTCAAGCAGACCACCGTAGTCCCTATGCCCAAGAATACCAAGGTAACCTGCTTAAATGACCTCCTGACCTATAGCATCTGTAGCCATGAAATGCTTCGAAAGGCTGGTCATGGCTCACATCAACACCATCATCCCGGGAAACTCTAGAACCACTCTAATTCGCATACCGCCCCAACAGAACCACAGATGACGCAATATCAATGGCACTCAACACTGCCCTTTCCCACCTGGACAGAAGGAACACCTATCTGTTCATTGACTACGGCTCAGAGGTTCAACACCAGTGAATACTGAACGCTTCAGTGCCCTCAAAGCTCATCACTAAGCTAAGGACTGTGGGACTAAACACACCCCTCTGCAACTGGATCCTGGACCTCCTGACGGGCCGCCCCCAGGTGGTAAGGGTAAGTAACAACACATCTGCCATGCTGATCCTCAACACTTTGGCCCCTCAGGGGTGTGTACTTAGTCCCCTCCTGTACTCCCTGTTCACCCATGACTGCGTGGCCAAGCACGACTCCAACACCATCATTACGTTTGCTGACAACACAACAGTTGATCACCAACAACGATGAGACGGCCTATAGGGAGGAGGTCAGAGACCTGGCAGTGTGGTGCCAGGACAACAACCTCTCCCTCAATGTGAGCAAGACAAAGGAGCTGATCGTGGACTATAGGAAAAGGATCGCCGAACAGGCCCCCATTAACCCCGACGGGGCTGAAGTGGAGCGGGTCAAGAGTTTTAAGTTCCTTGCTGTCCACATCACCAGCAAACTATCATGGTCCAATCACACCAAGACAGTTGTGAAGAGGGCACGGATCAAGAGAAAACATTTGCCATGGGTCCCCAGATACACAAAGAGTTCCACAGTTGCACCATCGAGTGCATCCTGACCGGTTGCATCACTTCCTGGAAGGGCAACTCCTTGGCATCCGACCATAAGGCGCTACAGAGGGTAGTGCGTACGGCCCAGTACATCACTGGGGCAAAGTTTCCTGCCATCCAGGACCTCTATACCAGGCAGTGTCAGAGGAAGGCCCTAAAAAATGTCAAAGACTCCAGTCAGCCTAGTCATAGACTGTTCTCTCTGCTACTTCACGGCTAATCTAGGTCCAAAAGGCTCCTTAACAGCTTCTACCCCAAAGCCATAATACTGCTGAACAATTAATCAAATGGCCACCGGACTACTTACATTGCCCCACCCCCCCCCCCCCCCTGTTTTTACATTGCTGCTACGCTACTCGGTGTTTACACTGCTGCTACTCGCTGTCTACCTACATTCCCAAATTACCTCGACTAACCTGTACCCCCTTACATTGATTCGGTACCGGCACCCCCAGGTATATATACTCGTTATTGTTATTTTTATTGTTACTTTTTCTTAATTTTTTTAAACTTTAGTTTATTTAGTAAATATTTTCTTAACTCTATTTCTTGAACTGCATTGTTGGTTAAGGGGTTGTTGAGACAAGATTCAGATTTGAGAATAGTCTGATGGGTGAAACTACTTGATGAGAGAACAGCTGTGCAGCCTGAGGCAAAGAACAGAGCTGGACTTTTTTTTACTTCTTTCTCAGATCATCAATAGTCTACAGTCGCGTCATCTGTTGATTTCTAACGCATTCTAAGGTCTGTAATCATTCACAAAATTAAGTTGTTAATCTAGCGTATTTCTGTTTCAAATTATCACTTTGATGCTCAACAAAAGCCACTTCATGAGCAAACTGGGAAAAATATCTTTCTATTTTATTCAGCGAAGTTCAATTATATTCTTCTTACTATAAAAAATCATTTAATATAAATGAATGGCACAGGATTTATAAGCATATCTAGTCTGATAAATGAACTAGTCTACAGTCTATATCATAGCCAGATAACATACAGTATCTAGTCTGATAAATGAACAAGCCTACAGTCTATATCATAGCCAGATAACATACAGTATCTAGTCTGATAAATGAACAAGTCTACAGTCTATATCATAGCCAGATAACATACAGTATCTAGTCTGATAAATGAACAAGCCTACAGTCTACATCATAGCCAGATAACATACAGTATCTAGTCTGATAAATGAACAAGTCTACAGTCTATATCATAGTCAGATAACATACAGTATCTAGTCTGATAAATGAACAAGTCTACAGTCTATATCATAGCCAGATAACATACAGTATCTAGTCTGATAAATGAACAAGCCTACAGTCTATATCATAGCCAGATAACATACAGTATCTAGTCTGATAAATGAACAAGTCTACAGTCTATATCATAGCCAGATAACATACAGTATCTAGTCTGATAAATGAACAAGCCTACAGTCTATATCATAGCCAGATAACATACAGTATCTAGTCTGATAAATGAACAAGTCTAC
>NC_138308.1:95076160-95088660 GCF_965601325.2 Salmo salar | reverse complement strand
GTTCTATGGTAGTTATATTGTAGTTATATTATAGTTCTATGGTTGTTCTATAGTAGATACATTTTAGCTCTATGGTAGATATATGGTAGTTCTATGGTAGTTCTATGGCAGTTATATTCTAGGCATTTTGTAGTTCTATGATAGTTCTATAGTAGTTATATTGTAGTTCTATGGTAGTTCTATGGCAGTTATATTCTAGGCATTTTGTAGTTCTATGATAGTTCTATAGTAGTTATATTGTAGTTCTATGGTAGTTCTATGGCAGTTATATTCTAGGCATTTTGTAGTTCTATGATAGTTCTATAGTAGTTATATTGTAGTTCTATGGTAGTTCTATAGTATTTCTATTTTAGTCTGGACCTTTAATAACCTTCCCTTATGGTTGTTTAATGTGTCTTCTTCTTGATGATTTTGTTTGTTTGCTGTAGCCAGCTGTTGGGTGCGTCTCTCCATGTTGGATCGCCACTATGTACCAAGACAATCACAGGCAGATTGAGATTGTTGCCCGGGCAACTGTCGTCATCTTATCTCTAGGTTATCCTGGCAAAGCGGCTATCGCCAAGACAGTATATTCTACTGTCTCCAAGTCTCACACACGTGCCATGGAGACTCCCAAGCCCTGGCAAAAAAAAGACAGAAATATAGAGATAGTCTTTCACATTTTTCTCTGAACCTGACTGCAGGCACAGGCGCACACACTAAGAAAAACAGAATAAGTAATAAAAATGTATCTTGAAGTACCACAGCACCGTCTTGCAGTGCCACAGCACCGTCTTGCAGTACCACAGCACTGACTTTTAGTCTAACAAAGGTAACTGTCTTGCAGTCTAACATGCTGACTAGACCAGGCGTCCCTGTATATAGCCTCTTTATTGTTATGTAATTTTACTGTTTTTACTTGATTTTATTTAGTAAATATTTTCTTAACTCTATTGCGTGAACTGCACTGTTTGTTAATGGCTTGTAAAGTAAGCATTTCAAGGTAAGGTCTACAACTGTTGAATTCGGCAAATGTGACGAATAACATTTGATTTGATTTTGTCCATTCACACCAGACGCGATCAGGACACGCAGGTTGAAATATCAAAACTAACTCTGAACCAACTATATTAGTTTGGAGACAGGTTGAAAGCTGTTGCTAGCTAATTCATCCTGGGTTATAAACATTTTTATTGAACTAGGCAAGTCAGTTAAGAACAAATTCTTATTTACAATGATGGCCTACCGGAGAACAGTGGGGTTAACTGCCTTGTTCAGATGCAGAACGGCAGATTTTTTTCCTCATCAACTCGGGGATTTGATCCAGCAACCTTTCAGTTACTGGCCCAACACTCTAACCACAAGGCTACTTGCCGCTGCATTGGGTTGTTATTTTACCTGAAATGCACAAGGGTCTCTACTCTGACAATGAATCCTCAGATTAAAAAGGGAAACCGAGATCGTTTCTCGTAACCTCTCCTCCTTCATGGTTCTTCTTCTTCTGTGGACTTTATATGGCGGTTGGCGACCAACTTTAAGGTGCATTACCACCACCAACTGGACTGGACTGTGGACCTCAGGTCCTTTCAATCACCCACGTGGGTATATGCTTCTAAAAACCAATGAGGAGATGGGAGAGGAGGGATTTGCAGCACGTCAAGAGTCACAAATAGAACCAAGTTCTATTTTAGTGCCTGACTATGCAGATGTTCGTCGATGCGGATGAGCAGTTTGGGTGAAATGATTGAATAACATGTATGTGTACATTTATTTTGCAACACTCGCGCACGTAACGCGAGCAGTGTGGTCAGCATGTAACCAAGGTGCACGAACATGAACTGAGTCATTCTAAACAAGGTGAACATGAACTGAGTCAGTCCACCCCTGTAGAACCCTTTTTGGTTGCAGGTAGAACCATTTTGGGTTCCATGTAGAACCGAGTGTTGTACATAGAACCCAAAAGGGTTCTACCTGGACCCAAAAGGGTTCTCCTATGGGGACAACCGAAAAACCCTTTTGAAACCATTTGTACCATGGTAGAGGTGATGGAGGCGGTAGAGATGATGGAGGTGGTAGAGATGATGGAGGTGGTGGAGATGATGGAGGTGGTAGAGATGATGGAGGTGGTGGAGGTGGTAGAGATGATGGAGGTGGTAGAGATGATGGAGGTGGTAGAGGTGGTGGAGGTGGTAGAGATGATGTAGGTGGTAGGGGTGGTAGAGATGACGGAGGTGGTGGAGGTGGTGAAGGTGGTAGAGATGGTAGAGAGGATGAAGGTGGTAGAGATGATGGAGGTGGTAGAGGTGGTAGAGATGATGGAGGTGGTAGAGGTGGTGGAGGTGGTATAGATGATGGTGGAGGTGGTAGAGATGATGGAGGTGGTAGAGGTGGTAGAGATGATGGAGGTGGTGGAGGTGGTAGAGATGATGGAGGTGGTAGAGGTGGTAGAGATGATGGAGAGGGTGGAGGTGGTAGAGATGATAGAGGTGGTAGAGATGATGGAGGTGGTGGAGGTGGTAGAGATGATGGAGGTGGTAGAGATGATGGTGGTAGAGATGGTAGAGATGATAGAGGTGGTAGAGATGATGGAGGTGGTAGAGGTGGTAGAGATGATGGAGGTGGTAGAGGTGGTGGAGGTGGTAGAGATGATGGTGGAGGTGGTAGAGATGATGGAGGTGGTAGAGGTGGTAGAGATGATGGAGGTGGTGGAGGTGGTAGAGATGATGGAGGTGGTAGAGATGATGGAGGTGGTAGAGGTGGTAGAGATGATGGAGGTGGTGGAGGTGGTAGAGATGATGGAGGTGGTAGAGTTGATGGAGGTGGTGGAGGTGATAGAAATTATGGAGGTGGTGGAGGTGGTAGAGATGATGGAGGTTGTGGAGGTGGTAGAGATGATAGAGGTGGTAGAGATGATGGAGGTGGTGGAGGTGGTAGAGATGATGGAGGTGGTAGAGATGATGGAGGTGGTAGAGATGATGGAGGTGGTGGAGGTGGTAGAGATGATGGAGGTGGTAGAGATGATGGAGGTGGTGGAGGTGGTAGAGATGATGGAGGTGGTAGAGGTGGTAGAGATGATGGAGGTGGTAGAGGTGGTGGAGGTGGTATAGATGATGGTGGAGGTGGTAGAGATGATGGAGGTGGTAGAGGTGGTAGAGATGATGGAGGTGGTGGAGGTGGTAGAGATGATGGAGGTGGTAGAGGTGGTAGAGATGATGGAGAGGGTGGAGGTGGTAGAGATGATAGAGGTGGTGGAGATGATGGAGGTGGTGGAGGTGGTAGAGATGATGGAGGTGGTAGAGATGATGGAGGTGGTAGAGATGGTAGAGATGATAGAGGTGGTAGAGATGATGGAGGTGGTAGAGGTGGTAGAGATGATGGAGGTGGTAGAGGTGGTGGAGTGGTAGAGGTGGTGGAGGTGGTAGAGATGATGGTGGAGGTGGTAGAGATGATGGAGGTGGTAGAGGTGGTAGAGATGATGGAGGTGGTGGAGGTGGTAGAGATGATGGAGGTGGTAGAGATGATGGAGGTGGTAGAGGTGGTAGAGATGATGGAGGTGGTGGAGGTGGTAGAGATGATGGAGGTGGTAGAGTTGATGGAGGTGGTGGAGGTGATAGAAATGATGGAGGTGGTGGAAGTGGTAGAGATGATGGAGGTTGTGGA
The DNA here is from genome assembly GCF_965601325.2 of Salmo salar. Taxonomy (NCBI): domain Eukaryota; kingdom Metazoa; phylum Chordata; class Actinopteri; order Salmoniformes; family Salmonidae; genus Salmo; species Salmo salar. The sequence continues at coordinate 95,085,021 of NC_138308.1, read as the reverse complement.
GGTGGTAGAGATGATAGAGGTGGTAGAGATGATGGAGGTGGTGGAGGTGGTAGAGATGATGGAGGTGGTAGAGATGATGGAGGTGGTAGAGATGATGGAGGTGGTAGAGATGGTAGAGATGATGAAGGTGGTAGAGATGATGGAGGTGGTGGAGGTGGTAGAGATGATGGAGGTGGTAGAGATGATGGAGGTGGTAGAGATGATGGAGGTGGTGGAGGTGGTAGAGATGATGGAGGTGGTAGAGATGATGGAGGTGGTAGAGGTGGTGGAGGTGGTAGAGATGATGTAGGTGGTAGGGGTGGTAGAGATGACGGAGGTGGTGGAGGTGGTGAAGGTGGTAGAGATGGTAGAGATGATGAAGGTGGTAGAGATGATGGAGGTGGTAGAGATGATGGAGGTGGTGGAGGTGGTAGAGATGATGGAGGTGGTAGAGATGATGGAGGTGGTGGAGGTGGTAGAGATGATGGAGGTGGTAGAGATGATGGAGGTGGTAGAGATGATGGAGGTGGTGGAGGTGGTGGAGGTGGTAGAGATGATGTAGGTGGTAGGGGTGGTAGAGATGACGGAGGTGGTGGAGGTGGTGAAGGTGGTAGAGATGGTAGAGATGATGAAGGTGGTAGAGATGATGGAGGTGGTAGAGGTGGTAGAGATGATGGAGGTGGTAGAGGTGGTGGAGGTGGTATAGATGATGGTGGAGGTGGTAGAGATGATGGAGGTGGTAGAGGTGGTAGAGATGATGGAGGTGGTGGAGGTGGTAGAGATGATGGAGAGGGTAGAGGTGGTAGAGATGATGGAGGTGGTGGAGGTGGTGGAGATGATAGAGGTGGTAGAGATGATGGAGGTGGTGGAGGTGGTAGCGATGATGGAGGTGGTAGAGATGATGGAGGTGGTAGAGATGGTGGAGATGATAGAGGTGGTAGAGATGATGGAGGTGGTAGAGGTGGTAGAGATGATGGAGGTGGTAGAGGTGGTGGAGGTGGTAGAGATGATGGTGGAGGTGGTAGAGATGATGGAGGTGGTAGAGGTGGTAGAGATGATGGAGGTGGTGGAGGTGGTAGAGATGATGGAGGTGGTAGAGGTGGTAGAGATGATGGAGGTGGTGGAGGTGGTAGAGATGATGGAGGTGGTAGAGTTGATGGAGGTGGTGGAGGTGATAGAAATGATGGAGGTGGTGGAGGTGGTAGAGATGATGGAGGTGGTAGGATGGTGGAGGTGGTAGAGATGGTAGGTGATGAGGTGGTAGAGATGATGGAGGTGGTGGAGGTGGTAGAGATGATGGAGGTGGTAGAGATGATGGAGGTGGTAGGTGATGGAGGTGGTAGAGATGATGGAGGTGGTAGAGATGATGGAGGTGGTAGAGGGTGGTGTGAGGTGGTAGAGATGATGGAGGTGGTGGGGTGGTAGAGATGATGGAGGTGGTAGAGATGATGGAGGTGGTAGAGATGGTAGAGGTGGTGGAGGTGGTAGAGATGATGGAGGTGGTAGAGTGATGGGGGTGTGGAGGTGGTAGAGATGATGGAGGTGGTGGAGGTGGTGGGGTGAGGTGGAGGTGTGGAGGTGGTAGGTGTGGAGGTGGTAGAGTGATGAGGTGGTGGGTTAGAGATGTGGGTTAGTGTGGATGTGATGTGGTGGATTGAGATGATGAGGTGTATGGTGGTGGAGGTGGTGGAGGTGGTGAGTGGTAGAGATGGTGGATGTGATGGTGAGTGTGGAGGTGGTAGAGATGATGGAGGTGGTTGAGGTGGTAGAGATGATGGAGGTGGTAGAGATGATGGAGGTGGTGGAGGTGGTAGATGATGGATTGGAGATGGTAGAGATGATGGAGGTGTGTAGAGATGATGGAGGTGGTGGAGGTGGTGGAGGTGGTAGAGATGGTAGAGATGATGAAGGTGGTAGAGATGATGGAGGTGGTAGAGGTGGTAGAGATGATGGAGGTGGTAGAGGTGGTGGAGGTGGTATAGATGATGGTGGAGGTGGTAGAGATGATGGAGGTGGTAGAGGTGGTAGAGATGATGGAGGTGGTGGAGGTGGTAGAGATGATGGAGAGGGTAGAGGTGGTAGAGATGATGGAGGTGGTGGAGGTGGTAGAGATGATAGAGGTGGTAGAGATGATGGAGGTGGTGGAGGTGGTAGCGATGATGGAGGTGGTAGAGATGATGGAGGTGGTAGAGATGGTAGAGATGATAGAGGTGGTAGAGATGATGGAGGTGGTAGAGGTGGTAGAGATGATGGAGGTGGTAGAGGTGGTGGAGGTGGTAGAGATGATGGTGGAGGTGGTAGAGATGATGGAGGTGGTAGAGGTGGTAGAGATGATGGAGGTGGTGGAGGTGGTAGAGATGATGGAGGTGGTAGAGGTGGTAGAGATGATGGAGGTGGTGGAGGTGGTAGAGATGATGGAGGTGGTAGAGTTGATGGAGGTGGTGGAGGTGATAGAAATGATGGAGGTGGTGGAGGTGGTAGAGATGATGGAGGTTGTGGAGGTGGTAGAGATGATAGAGGTGGTAGAGATGATGGAGGTGCTGGAGGTGGTAGAGATGATGGAGGTGGTAGAGATGATGGAGGTGGTAGAGATGATGGAGGTGGTAGAGATGGTAGAGATGATAGAGGTGGTAGAGATGATGGAGGTGGTGGAGGTGGTAGAGATGATGGAGGTGGTAGAGATGATAGAGGTGGTAGAGATGATAGAGGTGGTAGAGATGATGGAGGTGGTAGAGATGATGGAGGTGGTAGAGATGATAGAGGTGGTGGAGGTGGAAGAGATGATGGAGGTGGTAGAGATGATGGAGGTGGTGGAGGTGGTAGAGATGATGAAGGTTGTGGAGGTGGTAGAGATGATAGAGGTGGTAGAGATGATGGAGGTGGTGGAGGTGGTAGAGATGATGGAGGTGGTAGAGATGATGGAGGTGGTAGAGATGATGGAGGTGGTAGAGATGGTAGAGATGATAGAGGTGGTAGAGATGATGGAGGTGGTGGAGGTGGTAGAGATGATGGAGGTGGTAGAGATGATGGAGGTGGTAGAGATGATGGAGGTGGTAGAGATGGTAGAGATGATAGAGGTGGTAGAGATGATGGAGGTGGTGGAGGTGGTAGAGATGATGGAGGTGGTAGAGATGATGGAGGTGGTAGAGATGATGGAGGTGGTGGAGGTGGTAGAGATGATGGAGGTGGTAGAGATGATGGAGGTGGTGGAGGTGGTAGAGATGATGGAGGTGGTAGAGATGATGGAGGTGGTAGAGATGATAGAGGTGGTGGAGGTGGATAGAGATGATGGAGGTGGTAGAGATGATGGAGGTGGTGGAGGTGGTAGAGATGATGGAGGTGGTAGAGATGATGGAGGGTGTGTAGAGATGATGGAGGTGGTGGAGGTGGTAGAGATGATAGAGGTGGTAGAGATGATGGAGGTGGTGGAGGTGGTAGAGATGATGGAGGTGGTAGAGATGATGGAGGTGGTAGAGATGATGGAGGTGGTAGAGATGGTAGAGATGATAGAGGTGGTAGAGATGATGGAGGTGGTGGAGGTGGTAGAGATGATGGAGGTGGTAGAGATGATAGAGGTGGTAGAGATGATAGAGGTGGTAGAGATGATGGAGGTGGTAGAGATGATGGAGGTGGTAGAGTGATAGAGGTGGTGGAGGTGGTGGAGGTGGAAGAGATCATGGAGGTGGTAGAGATGATGGAGGTGGTGGAGGTGGTAGAGATGATGGAGGTGGTAGAGATGATAGAGTTGGTAGAGATGATAGAGGTGGTAGAGATGATGGAGGTGGTGGAGGTGGTGGAGGTGGTAGAGATGGTAGAGATGATGAAGGTGGTAGAGATGATGGAGGTGGTGGAGGTGGTAGAGATGATAGAGGTGGTAGAGATGATGGAGGTGGTAGAGATGATGGAGGTGGTGGAGGTGGTAGAGATGATGGAGGTGGTAGAGATGATGGAGGTGGTGGAGGTGGTAGAGATGATGGAGGTGGTAGAGATGATGGAGGTGGTAGAGATGATGGAGGTGGTGGAGGTGGTAGAGATGATGGAGGTGGTAGAGATGATGGAGGTGGTAGAGGTGGTGGAGGTGGTAGAGATGATGTAGGTGGTAGGGGTGGTAGAGATGACGGAGGTGGTGGAGGTGGTGAAGGTGGTAGAGATGGTAGAGATGATGAAGGTGGTAGAGATGATGGAGGTGGTAGAGGTGGTAGAGATGATGGAGGTGGTAGAGGTGGTGGAGGTGGTATAGATGATGGTGGAGGTGGTAGAGATGATGGAGGTGGTAGAGGTGGTAGAGATGATGGAGGTGGTGGAGGTGGTAGAGATGATGGAGGTGGTAGAGGTGGTAGAGATGATGGAGAGGGTGGAGGTGGTAGAGATGATAGAGGTGGTAGAGATGATGGAGGTGGTGGAGGTGGTAGAGATGATGGAGGTGGTAGAGATGATGGAGGTGGTAGAGATGGTAGAGATGATAGAGGTGGTAGAGATGATGGAGGTGGAAGAGGTGGTAGAGATGATGGAGGTGATAGAGGTGGTGGAGGTGGTAGAGATGATGGTGGAGGTGGTAGAGATGATGGAGGTGGTAGAGGTGGTAGAGATGATGGAGGTGGTGGAGTTGGTAGAGATGATGGAGGTGGTAGAGATGATGGAGGTGGTAGAGGTGGTAGAGATGATGGAGGTGGTGGAGGTGGTAGAGATGATGGAGGTGGTAGAGATGATGGAGGTGGTGGAGGTGGTAGAGATGATGGAGGTGGTAGAGATGATGGAGGTGGTAGAGATGATAGAGGTGGTGGAGGTGGTGGAGGTGGAAGAGATCATGGAGGTGGTAGAGATGATGGAGGTGGTGGAGGTGGTAGAGATGATGGAGGTGGTAGAGATGATAGAGTTGGTAGAGATGATAGAGGTGGTAGAGATGATGGAGGTGGTGGAGGTGGTGGAGGTGGTAGAGATGGTAGAGATGATGAAGGTGGTAGAGATGATGGAGGTGGTGGAGGTGGTAGAGATGATAGAGGTGGTAGAGATGATGGAGGTGGTAGAGATGATGGAGGTGGTGGAGGTGGTAGAGATGATGGAGGTGGTAGAGATGATGGAGGTGGTGGAGGTGGTAGAGATGATGGAGGTGGTAGAGATGATGGAGGTGGTAGAGATGATGGAGGTGGTGGAGGTGGTAGAGATGATGGAGGTGGTAGAGATGATGGAGGTGGTAGAGGTGGTGGAGGTGGTAGAGATGATGTAGGTGGTAGGGGTGGTAGAGATGACGGAGGTGGTGGAGGTGGTGAAGGTGGTAGAGATGGTAGAGATGATGAAGGTGGTAGAGATGATGGAGGTGGTAGAGGTGGTAGAGATGATGGAGGTGGTAGAGGTGGTGGAGGTGGTATAGATGATGGTGGAGGTGGTAGAGATGATGGAGGTGGTAGAGGTGGTAGAGATGATGGAGGTGGTGGAGGTGGTAGAGATGATGGAGGTGGTAGAGGTGGTAGAGATGATGGAGAGGGTGGAGGTGGTAGAGATGATAGAGGTGGTAGAGATGATGGAGGTGGTGGAGGTGGTAGAGATGATGGAGGTGGTAGAGATGATGGAGGTGGTAGAGATGGTAGAGATGATAGAGGTGGTAGAGATGATGGAGGTGGAAGAGGTGGTAGAGATGATGGAGGTGATAGAGGTGGTGGAGGTGGTAGAGATGATGGTGGAGGTGGTAGAGATGATGGAGGTGGTAGAGGTGGTAGAGATGATGGAGGTGGTGGAGGTGGTAGAGATGATGGAGGTGGTAGAGATGATGGAGGTGGTAGAGGTGGTAGAGATGATGGAGGTGGTGGAGGTGGTAGAGATGATGGAGGTGGTAGAGATGATGGAGGTGGTGGAGGTGGTAGAGATGATGGAGGTGGTAGAGATGATGGAGGTGGTAGAGATGATGGAGGTGGTAGAGATGGTAGAGATGATGTAGGTGGTAGAGATGATGGAAGTGGTGGAGGTGGTAGAGATGATGGAGGTGGTAGAGATGATGGAGGTGGTAGAGATGATGGAGGTGGTGGAGGTGGTAGAGATGATGGAGGTGGTAGAGATGATGGAGGTGGTAGAGGTGGTGGAGGTGGTAGAGATGATGTAGGTGGTAGGGGTGGTAGAGATGACGGAGGTGGTGGAGGTGGTGAAGGTGGTAGAGATGGTAGAGAGGATGAAGGTGGTAGAGATGATGGAGGTGGTAGAGATGATGGAGGTGGTGGAGGTGGTAGAGATGATGGAGGTGGTAGAGATGATGGAGGTGGTAGAGATGATGGAGGTGGTGGAGGTGGTAGAGATGATGGAGGTGGTAGAGATGATGGAGGTGGTAGAGGTGGTGGAGGTGGTAGAGATGATGTAGGTGGTAGGGGTGGTAGAGATGACGGAGGTGGTGGAGGTGGTGAAGGTGGTAGAGATGGTAGAGATGATGAAGGTGGTAGAGATGATGGAGGTGGTAGAGGTGGTAGAGATGATGGAGGTGGTAGAGGTGGTGGAGGTGGTATAGATGATGGTGGAGGTGGTAGAGATGATGGAGGTGGTAGAGGTGGTAGAGATGATGGAGGTGGTGGAGGTGGTAGAGATGATGGAGGTGGTAGAGGTGGTAGAGATGATGGAGGTGGTGGAGGTGGTAGAGATGATAGAGGTGGTAGAGATGATGGAGGTGGTGGAGGTGGTAGCGATGATGGAGGTGGTAGAGATGATGGAGGTGGTAGAGATGGTAGAGATGATAGAGGTGGTAGAGATGATGGAGGTGGTAGAGGTGGTAGAGATGATGGAGGTGGTAGAGGTGGTGGAGGTGGTAGAGATGATGGTGGAGGTGGTAGAGATGATGGAGGTGGTAGAGGTGGTAGAGATGATGGAGGTGGTGGAGGTGGTAGAGATGATGGAGGTGGTAGAGGTGGTAGAGATGATGGAGGTAGTGGAGGTGGTAGAGATGATGGAGGTGGTAGAGTTGATGGAGGTGGTGGAGGTGATAGAAATGATGGAGGTGGTGGAGGTGGTAGAGATGATGGAGGTTGTGGAGGTGGTAGAGATGATAGAGGTGGTAGAGATGATGGAGGTGGTGGAGGTGGTAGAGATGATGGAGGTGGTAGAGATGATGGAGGTGGTAGAGATGATGGAGGTGGTAGAGATGGTAGAGATGATAGAGGTGGTAGAGATGATGGAGGTGGTGGAGGTGGTAGAGATGATGGAGGTGGTAGAGATGATAGAGGTGGTAGAGATGATAGAGGTGGTAGAGATGATGGAGGTGGTAGAGATGATGGAGGTGGTAGAGATGATAGAGGTGGTGGAGGTGGAAGAGATGATGGAGGTGGTGGAGGTGGTAGAGATGATGGAGGTTGTGGAGGTGGTAGAGATGATAGAGGTGGTAGAGATGATGGAGGTGGTGGAGGTGGTAGAGATGATGGAGGTGGTAGAGATGATGGAGGTGGTAGAGATGATGGAGGTGGTAGAGATGGTAGAGATGATAGAGGTGGTAGAGATGATGGAGGTGGTGGAGGTGGTAGAGATGATGGAGGTGGTAGAGATGATAGAGGTGGTAGAGATGATAGAGGTGGTAGAGATGATGGAGGTGGTAGAGATGATGGAGGTGGTAGAGATGATAGAGGTGGTGGAGGTGGTGGAGGTGGAAGAGATCATGGAGGTGGTAGAGATGATGGAGGTGGTGGAGGTGGTAGAGATGATGGAGGTGGTAGAGATGATAGAGTTGGTAGATATGATAGAGGTGGTAGAGATGATGGAGGTGGTGGAGGTGGTGGAGGTGGTAGAGATGATGGAGGTGGTAGAGATGATAGAGGTGGTGGAGGTGGTGGATGTGGTAGAGATGATGGAGGTGGTAGAGATGATAGAGGTGGTGGAGTTGGTAGAGATGGTAGAGATTATGGAGGTGGTGGAGGTGGTAGAGATGATGGAGGTGGTAGCGATGATAGAGGTGGTAGAGATGATAGAGGTGGTGGAGGTGGTGGAGGTGGTAGAGATGATGGAGGTGGTAGAGATGATAGAGGTGGTGGAGGTGGTAGAGATGATGGAGGTGGTAGAGATGATGGAGGTGGTGGAGGTGGTAGAGATGATGGAGGTGGTAGCGATGATAGAGGTGGTAGAGATGATAGAGGTGGTGGAGGTGGTGGAGGTGGTAGAGATGATGGAGGTGGTAGAGATGATAGAGGTGGTGGAGGTGGTAGAGATGATGGAGGTGGTAGAGATGATAGAGGTGGTGGAGGTGGTAGAGATGATGGAGGTGGTAGAGATGATAGAGGTGGTGGAGGTGGTACAGGTGATGTTTTGGTTGTCTTGTTGTTATGGAGAACGTGTGTGTACATGTGTATGTGCTGTCTTGTTTTGACTGCAAGTCTTGCTGTTTAGTTCCCCTCTGTTTGGTGAGATGTGTCGCAACGTGCCCGGAGGTCGGGTCACAAGAGCAGGTCATCAAAGAAACCTCTTATTGTCTGAGTGAAATGAGTTGCAAAAGTCATTCAAAGGTTGTGAAAAAGAAAGATCGAGCGAGTGAGAATGTGATAAGACAGACCCACAAAGAATTTGAAAACAAATCCAATTTTGATAAACTCCCATATCTATTGGATGAAATACCACAGTGTGCCATCACAGCAGCAAGATTTGTGACCTGTTGCCACAAGAAAAGGGCAACCAGTGAAGAACAAACACCATTGTAAATGCAACCCGTTTTCATATTAACTTATTGTCCCTTTTGCACTTTAACTATTTGCACATCGTCACAACACTGTATATAGACATAATATGACCTTTGAAATGTTTTTATTCTGTAATATTTACTGAACATTTTTATTGTTGAATTCACTTTTGTTTATTATCTATTTCACTTGCTTTGGCAATGTTAACATATGTTTCCCTTGTTAATAAAGCCCCTTAAATCG
>NC_138308.1:95071160-95073660 GCF_965601325.2 Salmo salar | reverse complement strand
TATTATTATAGTGTCCTGTCTACTGTATTATTATTATTATAGTGTCCTGTCTACTGTATTATTATTATAGTGTCCTGTCTACTGTATTATTATTATAGTGCCCTGTGTACTGTATTGTTATAGTGTCCTGTCTACTGTATTATTATAGTGTCCTGTCTACTGTATTATTATAGTGCCCTGTCTACTGTATTATTATTATTATAGTGTCCTGTCTACTGTATTATTATTATAGTGTCCTGTCTACTGTATTATTATTATAGTGTCCTGTCTACTGTATTATTATAGTGTCCTGTCTACTGTATTATTATTATAGTGCCCTGTCTACTGTATTATTATTATAGTGCCCTGTCTACTGTATTATTATAGTGTCCTGTCTACTGTATTATTATAGTGTCCTGTCTACTGCATTATTATTATAGTGCCCTGCCTACTGTATTATTATTATAGTGCCCTGTCTACTGTATTATTATAGTGTCCTGTCTACTGTATTATTATTATAGTGCCCTGTCTACTGTATTATTATTACAGTGCCCTGTCTACTGTATTATTATAGTGTCCTGTCTACTGTATTATTATTATAGTGTCCTGTCTACTGTATTATTATAGTGCCCTGTCTACTGTATTATTATAGTGCCCTGTCTACTGTATTATTATAGTGCCCTGTCTACTGTATTATTATTATAGTGCCCTGTCTACTGTATTATTATAGTGCCCTGTCTACTGTATTATTATAGTGCCCTGTCTACTGTATTATTATAGTGCCCTGTCTACTGTATTATTATTATAGTGCCCTGCCTACTGTATTATTATTATAGTGCCCTGTCTACTGTATTATTATAGTGTCCTGTCTACTGTATTATTATTATAGTGCCCTGTCTACTGTATTATTATTATAGTTTCCTGTCTACTGTATTATTATAGTGTCCTGTCTACTGTATTGTTATAGTGTCCTGTCTACTGTATTATTATTATAGTTTCCTGTCTACTGTATTATTATAGTGTCCTGTCTACTGTATTATTATAGTGTCCTGTCTACTGTATTATTATTATAGTGTCCTGTCTACTGTATTATTATTATAGTTTCCTGTCTACTGTATTATTATAGTGTCCTGTCTACTGTATTGTTATAGTGTCCTGTCTACTGTATTATTATAGTGCCCTGTCTACTGTATTATTATAGTGCCCTGTCTACTGTATTATTATTATAGTGCCCTGTCTACTGTATTATTATTATTATAGTGCCCTGTCTACTGTATTATTATAGTGCCCTGTCTACTGTATTATTATTATAGTGCCCTGTCTACTGTATTATTATTGTTATAGTGTCCTGTCTACTGTATTATTATAGTGCCCTGTCTACTGTATTATTATAGTGCCCTGTCTACTGTATTATTATTATAGTGCCCTGTCTACTGTATTATTATTATTATAGTGTCCTGTCTACTGTATTATTATTATAGTGTCCTGTCTACTGTATTATTATTATAGTTTCCTGTCTACTGTATTATTATAGTGTCCTGTCTACTGTATTGTTATAGTGTCCTGTCTACTGTATTATTATAGTGCCCTGTCTACTGTATTATTATAGTGTCCTGTCTACTGTATTATTATTATAGTGTCCTGTCTACTGTATTATTATAGTGTCCTGTCTACTGTATTATTATAGTGCCCTGTCTACTGTATTATTATAGTGTCCTGTCTACTGTATTATTATTATAGTGTCCTGTCTACTGTATTATTATTACAGTGCCCTGTCTACTGTATTATTATAGTGCCCTGTCTACTGTATTATTATTATAGTGCCCTGTCTACTGTATTATTATAGTGTCCTGTCTACTGTATTATTATTACAGTGCCCTGTCCTTTCTATTGTTTGTAATAATGCCCCGTCTAGGTCTACATATGGAATAGGACTACATATGGTATAGGACTACATATGAGATATTTAGGATAGGACTACATATGGGATAGGACTACATATGTGATAGGACTACATATGGGATAGGACTACATATGGGATATTTAGGATGGGACTACATATGGTATAGGACTACATATGGGATATTTAGGATAGGACTACATATGGGATAGGACTACATACGGGATATTTAGGATCGGACTACATATGGTATAGGACTACATATGGGATAGGACTACATATGGGATATTTAGGATAGGACTACATATGGGATATTTAGGATAGGACTACATATGGGATAGGACTACATATGGGATAGGACTACATATGGGATATTTAGGATAGGACTACATATGGGATATTTAGGATAGGACTACATATGGAATAGGACTACATATGGGATATTTAGGATAGGACTACATGTGGGATAGGACTACATTTGGTATAGGACTACATATGAGATAGGACTACATATGGTATAGGACTACATATGAGATAGGACTACATATGGTATAGGACTACATATGGTATAGGACTACATATGGGATAGGACTACATATAGGATAGGACTACATATAGGAT
>NC_138308.1:95056160-95068660 GCF_965601325.2 Salmo salar | reverse complement strand
GAGGGTGAAAACAAGCAAACATGTACTGAATAAAAATATAAACGTAACAATTTCATAGAAGGAAATCAGTCAATTGAAATAAATCCATTAGGCCCTAATCAATGGATTTCACATGACTGAGCAGGGCTGTAGGTTGGGTCTGGGAGGGCATAGGCCCACCCACTGGGGAGCCAGGTCCAGCCAATCAGAATGATTTTTTTTCCCCCACAAAAGGGCTTTATTACAGACAGAAATACTCCTCAGTTTAATCAGCTTTCCAGGTGGCTGGTCTCAGATGATCCCGCAGGTGAAGAAGCCGGATGTGGAGGTCTTGGGCTGGCGTGGTTACACGTGGTTTGTGGTTGTGAGGCCGGTTGGAAGTACTGTCAAATTCTGTAAAACGATGTTGAAATGAAAATTAAATTATCTGGCAACAGCTCTGGTGGACATTCTTTCAGTCAGCATAGCATATGCACACTCCTTCAAAACCTACGGCATCTGTGTCATTGTGTTGTGTGACAAAACATTTTAGAGTGGCCTTTTATTGTCCCCAGCACAAGTTGCACCTGTGTAATAATCATGCTGTTTAATCAGCTTCTTGATATATCACACCTGTCAGGTGGATGGATTATCGTAACAAAGGAGAAAATATCACTAACAGGGATGTAAACAAATTTGTGCACAGAATTTAAGAGAAATAAGCTTTTTGTGGGAATTGAAAACTTCTGGGATTTTTTTCTTTCAGCTCGTGAAACATGGGATAAACACTTTACATGCTGCGTTTATATGTTTGTTCAGTGCAGTTTATTTAGGACAACAGTGAATAAAAGCTTTGTTCAGGTCAATGGAAACTTAAAATGCAATTAATTTAAAGCCTGTGTGTGTGTGTGTGTGTGTGTGTGTGTGTGTGTGTGTGTGTGTGTGTGTGTGTGTGTGTGTGTGTGTGTGTGTGTGTGTGTGTGTGTGTGTGTCAGGTTCAAGTAGTTTGATTGAATAACTTTATACACTTATATATATTACACTTATTTATATTATACTTATTTTATTTATTTGTTTATTTCACCTTTATTTAACCAGGTAGGCAAGTTGAGAACAAGTTCTCATTTACAATTGCGACCTGGCCAAGATAAAGCAAAGCAGTTCGACAACATACAAAAACACAGAGTTACACATGGAGTAAAACAACATACAATCAATGATGCAGTAGACAAAAATTAGACTATATACAATGTGAGCAAATGAGGTGAGATAAGGGAGGTAAAGGCAAAAAAGGCCATGGTGGCAAAGTAAATATAGTATAGCAAGTAAAACACTGGAATGGTAGATTTGTAATTTGAAGAAAGTTCAAAGTTAAAATATAAATAATATGGTGCAAAGGAGCAAAATAATAAATAAAATAAATAAATACAGTAGGGGAAGAGGTAGTAGTTTGGGCTAAATTATAGATGGGCTATGTACAGGTGCAGTGATCTGGGAGCTGCTCTGATAGCTGGTGCTTAAAGCTAGTGAGGGAGAAGTGTTTCCAGTTTCAGTGATTTTTGTAGTTCGTTCCAGTCATTGGCAGCAGAGAACTGGAAGGAGAGACGACCAAAGGTGGAGTTGGCTTTAGGGGTGACCAGAGAGATATACCTGCTGGAGCGCGTGCTACAGGTGGGTGCTGCTATGGTGACCAGTGAGCGGAGATAAGGGGGGACTTTACCTAGCAGGGTCTTGTAGATGACCTGGAGCCAATGTGTTTGGCGACAATTATGAAGCGAAGGCCAGCCAACGAGAGCGTACAGGTCGCAGTGGTGGGTAGTATATGGGGCTTTGGTGACAAAATGGATGGCACTGTGATAGACTGCATCCAGCTTGTTGAGTAGGGTATTGGAGGCTATTTTGTAAATGACATCGCCGAAGTCGAGGATTGGTAAGATGGTCAGTTTTACGAGGGTATGTTTGGCAGCATGAGTGAAGGATGCTTTGTTGCAAAATAGGAAGCCAATTCTAGATTTAACTAGATTTAACTTTGGATTGGAGATGATTGATGTGAGTCTGGAAGGAGAGTTTACAGTCTAACCAGACACCGAGGTATTTGTAGTTGTCCACAAATTCTAAGTCAGAACCATCCAGAGAGGTGATGCTGGACAGACGAGCAGGTGCAGGCAGCGATCGGTTGAAGAGCATGCATTTAGTTTTACTTGTATTTAGGAGCAGTTGGAGACCACGGAAGGAGAGTTGTATGGCATTGAAGCTCGTCTGGAGGGTTGTTAACACAGTGTCCAAAGAAGGGCCAGAAGTATACAGAATGGTGTCGTCTGCGTAGAGGTGGATCAGAGATTCACCAGCAGCAAGAGCGACATCATTGATGTATACAGAGAAAAGAGTTGGACCAAGAATTGAACCCTGTGGTACCCCCATAGAGACTTTCAGAGGTCCGGACAGCAGGCCCTCCGATTTGACACACTGAACTCTATCAGAGAAGTAGTTGGTGAACCAGGCGACGCAATCGTTTGAGAAACCAAGGCTACTGAGTCTGCCGATGAGGATGTGGTGATTAACAGAGTCAAAAGCTTTGGCCAGGTCAGTGAATACGGCAGCACAGTATTGTTTCTTATCGATGGCGGTTACGATGTCGTTTAGGACCTTGAGCATGGCTGAGGTGCACCCATGACCAGCTCTGAAACCAGATTGCATAGCGGAGAGGGTGCGGTGGGATTCGAAATGGTCGGTAATCTGTTTGTTGACTTGGCTTTCGAAGACCTTAGAAAGGCAGGGTAGGATGGATATAGGTCTGTAGCAATTTGGGTCAAGAGTGTCAACTCCTTTGAAGAGGGGGATGACAGCAGCTGCTTTCCAATCTATGGGAATCTCAGACAACACGAAAGAGAGGTTGAACAGGCTAGTAATAGGGGTTGCAATAATTTCGGCAGATAATTTTAGAAAGAAAGGGTCCAGATTGTCAAGCCCAGCTGATTTGTAGGGGTCCAGATTTTGCAGCTCTTTCAGAACATCAGCTGAATGGATTTGGGAGAAGGAGAAATGGGGGAGGCTTGGGCGAGTAGCTGTGGGGGGTGCAGTGCTGTTGAATGCAGTAGGGGTAGTTAGGTGGAAAGCATGGCCAGCCGTAGAAAAATGCTTATTGAAATTCTCAATTATAGTGGGCTTATCGGTGGTGACAGAGTTTCCTATCCTCAGTGCAGTGGGCAGTTGGGAGGAGGTGTTCTTATTCTCCATGGACTTTACAATGTCCCAGAACTTTTTAGAGTTTGAGTTGCAGGAAGCAAATTTCTGTTTGAAAAAGCTAGCCTTGGCGTTTCTAACTGCCTGTGTGTATTGGTTTCTAACTTCCCTGAAAAGTTGCATATCGCGGGGGCAGTTCGATGCTAATGCAGAACGCCACAGGATATTTTTGTGTTGGTTAAGGGCAGTCAGGTCTGGGGAGAACCAAGGGCTATATCTGTTCCTGGTTCTAAATTTCTTGAATGGGGCATGCTTATTTAAGATGGTGAGGAAGGCATTTAAAAAAAATAACCAGGCATCCTCTACTGACGGGATGAGGTCAATATCCTTCCAGCATACCAGGGCCAGGTCAATTAGAAAGGCTTGCTCGTTGAAATGTTTCAGGGAGCGTTTGACAGTGATGAGTGGTGGTCGTTTGACCGTAGACCCATTACGGATGCAGGCAATGAGGCAGTGATCGCTGAGATCTTGGTTGAAAACAGCAGAGGTGTATTTAGTGGGCACGTTGGTTAGGATGATATCTATCAGGGTGCCAGTGTTTGCCGCTTTGGGGTTGTACCTGGTGGGTTCATTAATAATTTGTGTGAGATTGAGGGCATCAAGCTTGGATTCCAGGATTGCTGGGGTGTTACGCATGTCCCAGTTTAGGTCACCTAGTAGCACGAGCTCTGAAGATAGATGGGGGGCAATCAGTTCACATATGGTGTCCAGAGCACAGCTAGGGGCCGAGGGGGGTCTATAGCAGGCGGCGACGGTGAGAGACTTGTTTTTGGAGAGGTGGATTTTTAAAAGTAGAAGTTCAAATTGTTTGGGTACAGACCTGGATAGCAGGACAGAGCTCTGCAGGCTATCTCTGCAGTAGATTGCAACACCGCCCCCTTTGGTCGTTCTATCTTGTCTGAAAACGTTGTAGTTAGGGCTGAAGTTTTTGGTGGACTTCCTAAGCCAAGATTCAGACACAGCTAGGACATCCGGGTTGGCAGAGTGTGCTATATATATTACACTTATATATATTACACTTATATATATTACACTTATTTATATTACACTTATTTATATTATACTTATATATATTACACTTACATATATTACACTTATATATATTATACTTATATATATTACAGTTATATATATTACAGTTATTTATATTACACTTATATATATTATACTTATATATATTATACTTATTTATATTATACTTATATATATTACACATATATATTACACTTATATATATATTCTATTTATATATATTACAGTTATTTATATTACACTTATATATATTACACTTATAAATATTATACTTATATATATTACACTTATTTATATTACACTTATTTATATTATACTTATTTATATTACACGTATATATATTATACTTATATATATTATACTTATTTATATTACACTTATATATATTACACTTATATATTATACTTATTTACATTATACTTATATATTACACTTATTTATATTACACTTATATATTACACTTAATTATATTATACTTATATATATTATACTTATATATATTACACTTACATATATTACACTTACATATATTATACTTATATATATTATACTTATATATATTACGTTTATATATATTACAGTTATATCTATTACACTTATATATTACACTTATTTATATTACACTTATATATATTACACTTGAATATATTACATTTATTTATATTATACTTATATATATTACACTTATATATATTACACTTATATATATTATACTTATATATATTATACTTATTTATATTACACTTATATATATTATACTTATATATATTATACTTATTTACATTATACTTATATATATTATACTTATTTATATTACACTTATATATATTATACTTATATATATTATACTTATTTATATTACACTTATATATATTATACTTATTTATATTACACTTATATATATTATATTTATATATATTATACTTATATATATTATGCATGGGTGTCTGAGCTGTTTGCCAGTAGTTTAGACAGACAGCTCGGTGCATTCAACATGTCAATACTTCTCACAAATACAAGTAGTGATGAAGTCAATCTCTCCTCCACTTTGAGCCAGTAGAGATTGACATGCATATTATTAATGTTAGCTCTCTGTGTACATCCAAGGGCCAGCCATGCTTCCCTGTTCTGAGCAAATTGCAATTTTCCTAAGTCCTTTTTTGTAGCACCTGAACAAGACTGAACAGTAGTCAAGGTGCGACAAAACTAGGGCCTGTAGGACATGCCTTGTTGATAGTGTTGTTAAGAAGGTATAAACTAGGGCCTGTAGGACCTGCCTTGTTGATAGTGTTGTTAAGAAGGTATAAACTAGGGCCTGTAGGACCTGCCTTGTTGATAGTGTTGTTAAGAAGGTATAAACTAGGGCCTGTAGGACCTGCCTTGTTGATAGTGTTGTTAAGAAGGTAGATCAGCGCTTTATTATGGACAGACTTCTCCCCATCTTAGCTACTGTTGTATCAACATGTTTTGACCATGACAGTTTACAACCCATTGATGGCAAAGAAACCCCTCTCAACCAACCAAACCATCTGTGATGGTTTATGGAAATGATGTGCATCTAAAATATTGGCTCCCCGATTGGCTGTGAGATGCTAATTGGCTGTGAGATGCTAATTGGCTGTGAGATGCTAATTGGCTGTGAGATGCTAATTGGCTGTGAGATGCCAATTGGCTGTGAGATGCCAATTGGTTGTGAGATGCTAATTGGCTGTGAGATACTAATTGGCTGTGAGATGCCAATTGGCTGTGAGATGCTAATTGGCTGTGAGATGCTAATTGGCTGTGATATGCTAATTGGCTGGGCTCCCGCTGAAAAGTGCCCGTTGCCAAAAACCTGAAAGTGGATTGCACAAGGATGTGCATTTCGGAAAGTATTCAGACCCCTTGACTTTTTCCACATTTTGTTACTTTACAGCCTTATTCTAAAATGGATTAAATAGTTTTTCCCCCTCATCAGTCTACACACAATACCCTAAAATGACCAAGCAAAATCCCCCCCAAAAAAATTGTTGCAAATTCATAACAAAAAATCCAAAACTAAATATAACATTTACATAAGTATTCAGACCCTTTACTTAGTACTTTGTTGAAGCACCTTTGGCAGCGATTACAGAATCAAGTCTTCTTGGGTATGACGCTACAAGCTTGGCACACCTATATTTGGGGAGTTTCTCCCATTCTTCTCTGCAGATCAGGTTGGATGGGGAGTGTCGCTGCACATCGATTTTCACATCTCTCCAGAGATGTTTGATTGGGTTCAAGTCCGGGCTCTGGCTGGGCCACTCAAGGAAATTCTACGTTATCTTGGCTGTGTACTTAGGGTCGTTATCCTGTTGGAAGGTGAACCATCGCCCCAGTCTGAGGTCCTGAGCGCTCTGGAGCAGGTTTTCATCAAGAATCTCTCATCTTTCCCTCGATCCTGACTAGTCTCCCAGTCCCTGCCGCTGATAAAACATCCCCACAGCACGAGGCTGCCACCACCATGCTTCACCGTAGGGATGGTGCCAGGTTTCCTCCAGGCGTGACGCTTGGCATTCAGGCCAAAGAGTTCTATCTCAATTTCGAGTCTCATAGCAAAGTGTTTGAATATTTATGTAAATACGTTTTTACTTGTAATAGATTTGCAAAAAATTCTACAAACCTGTTTTTGCTTTGTCATTATGAGGTATTGTGTGTAGACTGATGAAGAAAACAATTTTGAATCAATTTTAGAATACGGCTGTAACGTAACAGATGTGGAAAAGATCACGGGGTCTGAATACTTTCCGAACGCAAAGTTGGTTTTAAATCCTCGCAAAAATCCTATAAGATTGATTTTGAAAAACAATATATGGGGAGCCAATCTGTACTCTAAAAACGCACTCTCTGTGAAATGCGTCACGTGCCAAATCTTCCAACAGAGCAAGATCAGCCGTTTCTCATTGGATTTCCCATTAACTCAGTCTCTCATTGGATCTCCCATTAACTCAGTCTCTCATTGGATCTCCCATTAATTCAGTCTCTCATTGGATCTCCCATTAACTCAGTCTCTCATTGGATCTCCCATTAACTCAGTCTCTCATTGGATCTCCCATTAACTCAGTCTCTCATTGGATCTACCATTAACTCAGTCTCTCATTGGATCTCCCATTAACTCAGTCTCTCATTGGCTCTCCCATTAACTCAGTCTCTCATTGGATTTACCATTAATTCAGTCTCTCATTGGATTTACACAATGTTTTCACTGTCTCTAATTTAACAAATTACTGTACTTTATATAGATTATTATCATAACAGATGCACTGATGTGATCAAATTATATATACACTGCTCCAAAAAATAAAGGGAACACTTAAACAACACAATGTAACTCCAAGTCAATCACACTTCGGTGAAATCAAACTGTCCACTTAGGAAGCAACACTGATTGACAATACATTTCACATGCTGTTGTGCAAATGGAATAGACAACAGGTGGAAATTATAGGCAATTAGCAAGACACCCCCAATAAAGGAGTGGTTCTGCAGGTGGTGACCACAGACCACTTCTCAGTTCCTATGCTTCCTGGCTGATGTTTTGGTCACTTTTGAATGCTGGCCGTGCTTTCACTCTAGTGGTAGCATGAGACGGAGTCTACAACCCACACAAGTGGCTCAGGTAGTGCAGCTCATCCAGGATGGCACATCAATGTGAGCTGTGGCAAGAAGGTTTGCTGTGTCTGTCAGCGTAGTGTCCAGAGCATGGAGGCGCTACCAGGAGAAAGGCCAGTACATCAGGAGACGTGGAGGAGGCCGTAGGAGGGCAACAACCCAGCAGCAGGACCGCTACCTCTGCCTATGTGCAAGGAGGAGCAGGAGGAGCACTGCCAGAGCCCTGCAAAATGACCTCCAGCAGGCCACAAATGTGCATGTGTCTGCTCAAATGGTCAGAAACAGACTCCATGAGGGTGGGATGAGGGCCCGACGTCCACAGGTGGGGGTTGTGCTTACAGCCCAACACCGTGCAGGACGTTTGGCATTTGCCAGAGAACACCAAGATTGGCAAATTCGCCACTGGCGACCTGTGCTCTTCACAGATGAAAGCAGGTTCACACTGAGCACATGTGACAGACGTGACAGAGTCTGGAGACGCCGTGGAGAACGTTCTGCTGCCTGCAACATCCTCCAGCATGACCGGTTTGGAGGTGGGTCAGTCATGGTGTGGGGTGGCATTTCTTTGGGGGGCCGCACAGCCCTCCATGTGCTCGCCAGAGGTAGCCTGACTGCCATTAGGTACCGAGATGAGATCCTCAGACCCCTTGTGAGACCATATGCTGGTGCGGTTGGCCCTGGGTTCCTCCTAATGCAAGACAATGCTAGACCTCATGTGGCTGGAGTGTGTCAGCAGTTCCTGCAAGAGGAAGGCATTGATGCTATTGACTGGCCCGCCCGTTCCCCAGACCTGAATCCAATTGAGCACATCTGGGACATCATGTCTCGCTCCATCCACCAACGCCACGTTGCACCACAGACTGTCCAGGAGTTGGCGGATGCTTTAGTCCAGGTCTGGGAGGAGATCCCTCAGGAGACCATCCGCCACCTCATCAGGAGCATGCCCAGGCGTTGTAGGGAGGTCATACAGGCACGTGGAGGCCACACACACTACTGAGCCTCATTTTGACTTGTTTTAAGGACATTACATCAAAGTTGGATCAGCCTGTAGTGTGGTTTTCCACTTTAATTTTGAGTGTGACTCCAAATCCAGACCTCCATGGGTTGATAAATTGGATTTCCATTGATTATTTTTGTGTGATTTTGTTGTCAGCACATTCAACTATGTAAAGAAAAAAGTATTTAATAAGATTATTTCATTCATTCAGATCTAGGATGTGTTATTTTAGTGTTCCCTTAATTTTTTTGAGCAGTGTATATTATGATATTGCAAGAATTCACAATGGAAATACATTTCCATATAATTTACAAAAATTATTACTCTCACAATTTACGACATTTTCGAGGTACACTGAATGTACAAAACATTAGGAACAAGTGTCAAAAGTGTTCCACAGTGATGCTGCGCCCATGTTGACTCCAATGCTTCCCACAGTTGGGTCAAGTTGGCTGGACGTCCTTTGGGGTGGTGGACCATTCTTGATACACACAGGGAAACTGTTGAGCATGAAAAATCCAGCAGCGTTGCAGTTCTTGACAAGTTCAATCCGGTGCGCCCGTCACCTACTACCATACCCCGTTCAAAAGCACTCAAAACATCTTATGTCTTGCCCCTTCACCCTCTGAATGACACACAGACACAATCCATGTATCAATCGTCTCAAGGCTTACAAATCCTTCTTTTAACCCCGTCTCCTCCTCTTCATCTACACTGATTGAAGTGGATTTTAACAAGTGACATCAATAAAGGGATCATATCTTTCCCCTGGATTCACCTGGTCAGTCTATGTCATGGATAAGAGCGGGTGTTCCTAATGTATTGTACACATCAGTTTATATGTTCCTCATTCTACGCTTGACAATCAGTTCCCGTATATTCCACCACTTGGCGCTGTGCAGACGCATGGTCGTGGCTGCGCGTACATTTACGCACGCGATTTGCGTGAGTATTATCCCATGCTTGCTTTACACACAGATTTGTGCCTGATGGATAAATGAGGCCCCGTTGTGCGTTTAGATTTGTTGGATGATATGGAAATAGAGCTCTTTCTTTGGCCACACAGACCAGTGGTGGGTTTGGTGTCTTAAATGACAATGCATATGCGAGAATGAACCCCACATACCGTATAATATGGGGTTGGATCTTTGATGTTATTGGGTTGTTGTTGTGTTTTTTTTTTACGTCCACTGGTCCTGGGGCTTTTCGTTAAGGGCAACAGCATCATGAAGTCTACCCAGTACCAGGATATATTTTACGCCAAACACCTGGTTACCTCTGCCAGGAGGCTGAAACTTTGGACACAAGTGGATCTTCTAGCAAGACAATAACCCCAAGCACACATCACAATCCACAAAGAAATGGTTCATTGGCCACAAAAATCAACATGTTGGACAACAGTCTCCGGACTGGTAACCCACTGAAGACCTGTGGTTTGATTTGAAGAGGGGCAGTCCATAAGTGCATACTAAGTATATCAAGGACCTGGAAGGATTCTGTATAGCTGAATGGTCTAAGATCCCATTTTTACATTTTAGTCATTTAGCATACGCTCTTATCCAGAGCGACTTACAGTAGTGAATGCATACATTTCATACATATTTTTCCCGTACTGGTCCCCCGTGGGAATCGAACCCACAACCCTGGCGTTGCAAACACCATGCTCTACCAACTGAGCCACACGGGACACCGTGTGGCTCCTAATGTGTTATTATTTGTATTGTTGTTGTTGAAAAAGGCTCAGTGCCGTTATCCTCGTAAGGTGAGGTGTTGAACGGTTTTGAAAACAAAATGGTGTCAATAATTTTCATCCCTACCTTTTTGAGAAATGTTTAAACAAAATATATTTCTCTGAGCAATTTTATTAATATAAAACAATATAACTTTAAATAATAACAATATATGGTTTCATAAAATATAGCTCAGTATTTGAATTATGTATTTAATACACACATTTTTGCTCAGCTTTATCAAGGTGGTCAATCATTTTACTGTATATTGTCACGCTGGTATAAAAGGATTTTGGAGACAGGCGCAGGAATACACAATAAGGGTTTTTAATACACCCAAAACAAAAACACTGGGCTGTACCCAAACAAAAAAACCTTGTTGAACGACACGGAACGATACCCATAATACACAATATATATATATATATATATAGCACGCAGCATAACAGCTGCACCATCGCAGAGGTACTCACACCACCAACGGACATGGGAACAATAACCGACAAAGACAGAGGGAACAGAGGACGCATATACAATAACCTTTATCAAGGTTAATTTAACTGTAGATAAATCTGGTGAACCTTTATCAAGGTTAATTTAACTGTAGATATATCTGGTGAACCTTTATCAAGGTTAATTTAACTGTAGATAAATCTGGTGAACCTTTATCAAGGTTAATTTAACTGTAGATATATCTGGGTCACCTTTATCAAGGTTAATTTAACTGTAGATAAATCTGGTGAACCTTTATCAAGGTTAATTTAACTGTAGATAAATCTGGTGAACCTTTATCAAGGTTATACTAAACAACAAATGTATCTGGATCATTTTTCTGTCTCTTCATAAGTGATGGCCTGTATAGCTGGCTATTAAAGATTTTATTTCTCTTGTCCTCCTCATAAATGAATGTCCTTGTATATTCTCCATTTAAAACCACATCCCTTGTTCCAGGGTTGAGTAGGCTGCTGATATGTGTGTGGCATCCATCTTGTTTTCATAGTCTAATATGTTTCTGTGAGCGTGTGTGTGTGTGTTTCTGTGTGCGTGCGTGTTTATTTGCACGTGTGTGTGTGTGTGTGTGTGTAGAGTTAGGGGTCTGGGCTCCCTCTCCAGACTAAACTGATGTCCAGTCTTCCAAGGTTGGAACGTCGGAACTGTCAAATTGGGAATTATGGAATTGCAGATGCAGCAACATTCCTCTGGCGTCTTCAGGACGTTCAATGGCACACACACACACACACACACACACACACACACACACACACACACACACACACACACACACACACACACACACACACACACACACACCCCACACATAACCACTCACACACACACACATACACACACACACAACCACACACAGACACACAGACACACACACACACACACATTCACCCCTCCTAGTCCCATGTGAGTGTTTATTCCTGTGGGGTGTTTGTATAAATCACACCAGCATGATTATAACTATATAATTAGGAACCTTAGGGACCTGGAGTACAGACAAACACAACGCTCCTGGACGGGAGGTTGATCTAAACGTGCCCTCTCTCTCTCCATCTCTCTCTCTCTCTCTCTCTCTCTGTCTCTCTCTCTCTCTCTCTGTCTCTCTCTCTCTCTCTGTTTCTCTGTCTCTCGGTCTCTCTCTCTCTGTCTCTCTCTCTCTCTCTCTCTGTCTCTCTCTGTCTCTCTGTCTCCCTCTCTCTCTGTCTCTCTGTCTCTCTGTCTCTCTCTCTGTTTCTCTGTCTCTCTGTCTCTGTCCCTCCATCTCTCTCTCTCTCCATCTCTCTCTCTCCATCTCTCTGTCTCTCTGTCTCTCCGTCTCTCTGTCTCTCTCTGTCTCTGTCTCTGTCTCTCTCTGTCTCTGTCTCTCTCTGTCTCTGTCTCTCTCTGTCTCTCTCTGTCTCTCT
>NC_138308.1:95013660-95051160 GCF_965601325.2 Salmo salar | reverse complement strand
TATTTCTTTCATTCAGATCTAGGATGTGTTGTTTAAGTGTTCCCTTTATTTTTTTGAGCAGTATACATATATATATATATATATAGGGAATAGAATACCATTTGGTACTCAAGCAAAGTCTCTCAGAATCATGTTTTCATTACTGGAATTCCTGCTTCCTCCTTAGTTTATTTCCATGTGTAGAGTGCTGCTGAAAACAACACAGCCTTTCTCCCTGATGGACGTACTGCTGAAAACAACACAGCCTTTCTCCCTGATGGACGTACTGCTGAAAACAACACAGCCTTTCTAACCTGATGGACGTACTGCTGAAAACAACACAGCCTTTCTCCCTGATGATCGTTCTGCTGAAAACAACACAGCCTTTCTAACCTGATGGACGTACTGCTGAAAACAACACAGCCTTTCTAACCTGATGGACGTACTGCTGAAAACAACACAGCCTTTCTCCCTGATGATCGTTCTGCTGAAAACAACACAGCCTTTCTCCCTGATGATCGTTCTGCTGAAAACAACACAGCCTTTCTAACCTGATGGACGTACTGCTGAAAACAACACAGCCTTTCTAACCTGATGGACGTACTGCTGAAAACAACACAGCCTTTCTCCCTGATGATCGTTCTGCTGAAAACAACACAGCCTTTCTAACCTGATGGACGTACTGCTGAAAACAACACAGCCTTTCTAACCTGATGGACGTACTGCTGAAAACAACACAGCCTTTCTCCCTGATGATCGTGCTGCTGAAAACAACACAGCCTTTCTCCCTGATGGATGTACTGCTGAAAACAACACAGCCTTTCTCCCTGATGGACGTACTGCTGAAAACAACACAGCCTTTCTCCCTGATGGACGTACTGCTGAAAACAACACAGCCTTTCTCCCTGATGGACGTACTGCTGAAAACAACACAGCCTTTCTAACCTGATGATCGTTCTGCTGAAAACAACACAGCCTTTATTCCTGATGATCGTGCTGCTGAAAACAACACAGCCTTTATTCCTGATGATCGTGCTGCTGAAAACAACACAGACTTTTTTCCTGATGATCGTGCTGCTGAAAACAACACAGCCTTTCTAACCTGATGGACGTACTGCTGAAAACAACACAGCCTTTCTCCCTGATGGACGTACTGCTGAAAACAACACAGCCTTTCTAACCTGATGGACGTACTGCTGAAAACAACACAGCCTTTCTCCCTGATGGACGTACTGCTGAAAACAACACAGCCTTTCTCCCTGATGGACGTACTGCTGAAAACAACACAGCCTTTCTAACCTGATGGACGTACTGCTGAAAACAACACAGCCTTTCTCCCTGATGATCGTTCTGCTGAAAACAACACAGCCTTTCTCCCTGATGATCGTTCTGCTGAAAACAACACAGCCTTTCTAACCTGATGGACGTACTGCTGAAAACAACACAGCCTTTCT
Source organism: Salmo salar (assembly GCF_965601325.2). NCBI lineage: Eukaryota > Metazoa > Chordata > Actinopteri > Salmoniformes > Salmonidae > Salmo > Salmo salar. The sequence continues at coordinate 95,049,727 of NC_138308.1, read as the reverse complement.
AACCTGATGGACGTACTGCTGAAAACAACACAGCCTTTCTCCCTGATGATCGTTCTGCTGAAAACAACACAGCCTTTCTAACCTGATGTACGTACTGCTGAAAACAACACAGCCTTTCTAACCTGATGGACGTACTGCTGAAAACAACACAGCCTTTCTCCCTGATGATCGTGCTGCTGAAAACAACACAGCCTTTCTCCCTGATGGACGTACTGCTGAAAACAACACAGCCTTTCTCCCTGATGGACGTACTGCTGAAAACAACACAGCCTTTCTCCCTGATGGACGTACTGCTGAAAACAACACAGCCTTTCTCCCTGATGGACGTACTGCTGAAAACAACACAGCCTTTCTCCCTGATGGACGTACTGCTGAAAACAACACAGCCTTTCTAACCTGATGATCTTTCTGCTAAAAACAACACAGCCTTTATTCCTGATGATCGTGCTGCTGAAAACAACACAGCCTTTATTCCTGATGATCGTGCTGCTGAAAACAACACAGACTTTTTTTCTGATGATCGTGCTGCTGAAAACAACACAGCCTTTCTAACCTGATGGACGTACTGCTGAAAACAACACAGCCTTTCTCCCTGATGGACGTACTGCTGAAAACAACACAGCCTTTCTAACCTGATGATCGTTCTGCTGAAAACAACACAGCCTTTCTCCCTGATGATCGTTCTGCTGAAAACAACACAGCCTTTATTCCTGATGATCGTTCTGCTGAAAACAACACAGCCTTTATTCCTGATGATCGTTCTGCTGAAAACAACACAGCCTTTATTCCTGATGATCGTTCTGCTGAAAACAACACAGCCTTTATTCCTGATGATCGTGCTGCTGAAAACAACACAGCCTTTATTCCTGATGATCGTGCTGCTGAAAACAACACAGCCTTTATTCCTGATGATCGTGCTGCTGAAAACAACACAGCCTTTCTAACCTGATGGACGTACTGCTGAAAACAACACAGCCTTTCTAACACATACAGAGACCCACTAATCTCTCTATCTCTCCTCAATATTTCCTCTTCCTCCTCCTCTTCCTCTTCCTCCGCAGTCTCCCATTTTCTCCTCCACCTTTGTCATTCATCTTACCACTTATTCAACAATGAGTTTATGAACCAATACATTCCTGACCCCAGCCTCACTGCAATCAATCTATATATATTTAAAAACTGTGTTCAACAACCACTTGGTTGTTTTCTCTCTGGTGGTTGATCATCTCTATAAATCATCATGTGGTCCCTGGTGGTTGATCATCTCTATAAATCATCATGTGGTCTCTGGTGGTTGATCATCTCTATAAATCATCATGTGGTCTCTGGTGGTTGATCATCTCTATAAATCATCATGTGGTCCCTGGTGGTTGATCATCTCTATAAATCATCATGTGGTCCCTGGTGGTTGATCATCTCTATAAATCATCATGTGGTCCCTGGTGGTTGATCATCATGTGGTCCCTGGTGGTTGATCATCTCTATAAATCATCATGTGGTCCCTGGTGGTTGATCATCATGCGGTCCCTGGTGGTTGATCATCTCTATAAATCATCATGTGGTCTCCGTTGGGATGGAATTATACAGAGCCCTTAACCCCGCGTGTGTCTGATTGATTGATGGTTAAGGCAGTGAGTGAGAGAGATTGTGGGAGGACGGTGAAAGTGAAAGAGAGAGAGAGAGAGAGAGATAAATTAATTAATGAAGTGGGGGAGGGGAAGGAGAGAAAGAGGGAGAGATAGACAAAGAGAAAGAGAGGGACAGAGAAAGAGAAAGAGAGGGACAGAGAAAGAGAAAGAGAGGGACAGAGAAAGAGAAAGAGAGGGACAGAGAAAGAGAAAGAGAGGGACAGAGAAAGAGAAAGAGAGGGACAGAGAAAGAGAAAGAGAGGGACAGAGAAAGAGAAAGAGAGGGACAGAGAAAGAGAAAGAGAGGGACAAAGAAAGAGAAAGAGAGGGACAAAGAAAGAGAAAGAGAGGGACAGAGAAAGAGAAAGAGAGGGACAGAGAAAGAGAAAGAGAGGGACAGAGAAAGAGAAAGAGAGGGACAGAGAAAGAGAAAGAGAGGGACAAAGAAAGAGAAAGAGAGGGACAGAGAAAGAGAAAGAGAGGGACAGAGAAAGAGAAAGAGAGGGACAGAGAAAGAGAAAGAGAGGGACAGAGAAAGAGAAAGAGAGGGACAGAGAAAGAGAAAGAGAGGGACAGAGAAAGAGAAAGAGAGGGACAAAGAAAGAGAAAGAGAGGGACAAAGAAAGAGAAAGAGAGGGACAGAGAAAGAGAAAGAGACCAAGAGAAAGAAAGAAATTCCCCAAAACAAATCACACATCTGTCAACTTGAACCGATTATATAACTCCACTATATTTAATCTGAAATTTCATTTTAACTTCTCTAAAGTATTTCCAAGCACTATTGGAAAGACCACGGGCCTCGTTAAAACTAAAATAGCTCTGTCGACTGTAAAGTCGCTGAGGGGACCTAGGGACATATTGTCAGCTGGATAAAAAGTTCCAGAACGTTTTGTCGGTTGGATAAATGTCACAAGACCTTTTAAAAGACACTTCATGATCATGAAATTCTGTTGTGGATTCAGAACAAAAAAGAAAAGGGTTCGGGAAACGGGACCAGAAAGTGTTCCGTGTCTTCAGTAGTGAGAAAGTCATGTTTTTCTGGGGTTTATTTTTCCTATTCTTCGTTTTTGGAACTGCCCTTTGAGTTTCTTCTATAAATCATAATAATATCCATATCATGTCTCAGTGTGAACACCTAACTGACTATACTCTCGCTGTAAGTCTCCACAACCTTTTATATGACATAAGGTTGTATTATTGTATGGGAGAATGGCTAGTAGAGGAGAGCTTGAACTTTCAAACCCTGCAGTTTAAAGGGCAAGCACACTCCTGTGCTATAAAGGTACAGATCCCTTGGCAGAGAGTTTATAAATCACATCAAAGAAGCCTTTCACCTACAAAGGATAGAGAGATAAATCTAGGTTGTGTCCCACATGGCCCAGACCTATAGGGCTCTGGTTAAAAGCAGTGCACGAATTAGGGAATAGGGTGCCAGCCCTGGTCTAAAGTAGTGCCCTATATAGGGAATAGGGTGCCAGCCCTGGTCTAAAGTAGTGCACTATATAGGGAATAGGGTGCCAGCCCTGGTCTAAGGTACTGCACTATATAGGGAATAGGGTGCCAGCCCTGGTCTAAAGTAGTGCACTATATAGGGAATAGGGTGCCAGCCCTGGTCTAAAGTAGTGCACTATGTAGGGAATAGGGTGCCATGTATTCCCTCCATTACTAGGCATTTGAGGGCAAGACCATGAACAAGTCAATGCTTTGAATTGCTCTCAAAATAGATTAATAGACTGACTAGTTTACTATCATCGTACCTGTATTTGTAATAAGGTCAGCAGAGAGCCACATCTATCTTCTCTGGTTTAACAAGGCCAGTAGAGAAACCACATCTATCTTCTCTTGTTTAACAAGGCCAGTAGAGAAACCACATCTATCTTCTCTGGTTTAACAAGGCCAGTAGAGAAACCACATCTATCTTCTCTGGTTTAACAAGGCCAGTAGAGAAACCACATCTATCTTCTCTGGTTTAACAAGGCCAGTAGAGAAACCACATCTATCTTCTCTGGTTTAACAAGGCCAGTAGAGAAACCACATCTATCTTCTCTGGTTTAACAAGGCCAGTAGAGAAACCACATCTATCTTCTCTGGTTTAACAAGGCCAGTAGAGAAACCACATCTATCTTCTCTGGTTTAACAAGGCCGGTAGAGAAACCACATCTATCTTCTCTGGTTTAACAAGGCCAGTAGAGAAACCACATCTCACATCTCCAGTCTTTTACTAGGAAGGTAATGTTCCCTCACTCACCCTGGCTAAAGTGTGAGCGCACACACACACACACACACACACACACACACACACACACACACACACACACACACACACACACACACTCTGTCTCCCTCACAGTCTGTCTCTCTCTCTCTCTCTCTCTCTCTCTCTCTCTCTCTCTCTCTCTCTCTCTCTCTCTCTCTCTCTCTCTCTCTCTCTCTCTCTCTCTCTCTCTCTCTCAATGAAAATTTACAGTAAACATTACACTCACAAAAGTTCCAAAAGAATAAAGACATTTCAATTGTCATATTATGTGCAAATAGTTAAAATACAAAAGGGAAAATAAATAAACATAAATATGGATTGTATTTACAATGGTGTTTGTTCTTCACTGGTTGCCCTTTTCTTGTGGCAACAGGTCACACATCTTGCTGCTGTGATGGCACAATGTGATATTTCACCCAATAGATATGGGAGTTTATCAAAATTGGGTTTGTTTTCGAATTCTTTGTGGATCTGTGTAATCAGAGGGAAATATGTGTCTCTAATATGGTCATACATTTGGCAGGAGGTTAGGAAGTGCAGCTCAGTTTCCACCTCATTTTGTGGGCAGTGTGCACATAGCCTGTCCTCTCTTGAGAGCCAGGTCTGCCTACGGCGGCCTTTCTCAATAGCAAGGCTATGCTCACTCTCTCCTTATCTCTGTCTCTCTCTCTCTCTCTCTCTCTCTCTCTCTCTCTCTCTCTCTCTCTCTCTCTCTCTCTTTCTCTCTCGCTGTCTCTCTTACTGTCTCTCTCAGTCTCTCTCCTCTTTCTCTCTCTCTCTGTCTCGCTCTCTCTCGCTCTGTCTCGCTCTGTCTCTCTGTCAAATTCAAATGTCTTTGTTGGCATGAAATACAACTTGTAGATATTGCCAAAGCAGTATAGTGTTATAGCATTTCAGTAAATCCAGTACAATGAGGATAATGAAATCCAGTTAATTTCAGTAGTAATAATATTAAGTCCATATAATCATGTACACAGGTACTGGTTAACACTACTGGTGTGGCATTGTGGAATCTTCAGTTTTACGTTTCAAATTAAATACAAATAACAAGAAAGAATGGTTAGTGTACTTGGATGATGTTCTACTGCGTATTACTGTCAGTAATATACAATGTAAATACATCAGGGAATTAATGCTCATAGGATATGCCTCAGGCTACGACAATCACATACATATCTGCTTTCTCCCTCACCCAGAATAATTCCCGGGTTTATGTTTTTGGGGAATTGATAAAGATATTTTATTGAAAAAAATATGATCATGTTTGGCAATATTCCTCAAAGATGAGGAAGTTATTTTGGAGGAGAAAAGTTGCATCTCTGTCACTAGATTTTAGCATGTAAATCTTGGTGGGGCGAAAACTCCTGAAATGGTTTTTGGGGAAGCATGCCAGGAAAGCCACTACACAACGTACTCACAGCTGTCAGTCCAAAATAATGCAAACTAAATGCTGAAAGTCCTAGCCTAGTTATTCATGCATGTAAACAACAATACTGAATAGAAAGATAAACAACAACACCAATACTGAATAGGCAGATAAACAACAACACCAATACTGAATAGGCAGATAAACAACAACAACAATACTGAATAGACAGATAAACAACAACAACAATACTGAATAGGCAGATAAACAACAACACCAATACTGAATAGACAGATAAACAACAACAACAATACTGAATAGGCAGATAAACAACAACAACAACAATACTGAATAGACAGATAAACAACAACACCAATACTGAATAGGCAGATAAACAACAACAACAATACTGAATAGGCAGATAAACAACAACACCAATACTGAATAGGCAGATAAACAACAACAACAATACTGAATAGGCAGATAAACAACAACAACAATACTGAATAGACAGATAAACAACAACACCAATACTGAATAGGCAGATAAACAACAACACCAATACTGAATAGACAGATAAACAACAACAACAATACTGAATAGGCAGATAAACAACAACAACAACAATACTGAATAGACAGATAAACAACAACAACAACAATACTGAATAGACAGATAAACAACAACAACACCAATACTGAATAGACAGATAAACAACAACAACAACAATACTGAATAGACAGATAAACAACAACAACAATACTGAATAGGCAGATAAACAACAACACCAATACTGAATAGACAGATAAACAACAACACCAATACTGAATAGGCAGATAAACAACAACACCAATACTGAATAGGCAGATAAACAACAACAACAATACTGAATAGGCAGATAAACAACAACACCAATACTGAATAGGCAGATAAACAACAACACCAATACTGAATAGACAGATAAACAACAACACCAATACTGAATAGGCAGATAAACAACAACAACAACAATACTGAATAGACAGATAAACAACAACAACAATACTGAATAGGCAGATAAACAACAACAACAACAATACTGAATAGGCAGATAAACAACAACAACAATACTGAATAGGCAGATAAACAACAACAACAACAATACTGAATAGACAGATAAACAACAACAACAATACTGAATAGGCAGATAAACAACAACAACAATACTGAATAGACAGATAAACAACAACAACAATACTGAATAGGCAGATAAACAACAACACCAATACTGAATAGGCAGATAAACAACAACACCAATACTGAATAGACAGATAAACAACAACAACAATACTGAATAGACAGATAAACAACAACAACAATACTGAATAGACAGATAAACAACAACACCAATACTGAATAGGCAGATAAACAACAACAACAATACTGAATAGGCAGATAAACAACAACAACAATACTGAATAGACAGATAAACAACAACACCAATACTGAATAGACAGATAAACAACAACAACAATACTGAATAGGCAGATAAACAACAACACAATACTGAATAGGCAGATAACCTCTCTAGGGTATGTGGGACGAAATCGTCCCACCTAGTCAACAGCCAGCCAGTGGAATCGAGTGGCGCGATATTCAAATACCTTAAAAATGCTATTATGCTATTAAAATATGACTATTTTACACCATTTTAAAGACAAGACGCTCCTTTATCTAAGCACATTGTCCGATTTCAAAAAGGCTTTACAACGAAAGCAAAACTTTATGTGAGGAGAGTACGCAGCCAGAAATAATCACACACCCATTTTTCAAGCTAGCATATAATGTCACAAAAACCAAAACCACAGCTAAATGCAGCACTAACCTTTGATGATCTTCATCAGATGACACTCCTAGGACATTATGTTGTACAATACATGCATGTTTTGTTCAATCAAGTTCATATTTATATCAAAAACCAGCTTCATACATTAGCATGTGACGTTCAGAACTAGCAAACATACCGAAAACTTCCGGTGAATTTACTAAATTACTCATAATAAACGTTCACAAAAAACATAACAATTATTTTAAGAATTATAGATACAGAACTCCTTTATGCAATCGCGGTGTCAGATTTTAAAATAGCTTTTCGGCAAAAGCACATTTTGCAATATTCTGAGTAGATAGCTCGCCATCACGGGCTAGCTAATTTGACACCCACCGAGTTTGGCGTTCACTAAACTCAGAATTACTATAAGAAAAATTGGTTTACCTTTGCTGTTCTTCGTCAGAATGCACTCCCAGGACTTCTACTTCATCCACAAATGTTGTTTTGGTTCAAAATAATCCATAGTTATGTTCAAATATCCTCTGTTTTGTTCTTGCGTTCAAGACACTATCCGAACGGTGACGCGCGGATGCATGTTCTGGCGCCTTCTGAGAGCCTATGGGAGCCTTAGAAAGTGTCACGTTACAGCAGAGATCCTCTGTTTTCGATAAAGAGGGTATAGAAGGCCAAGAAATGGTCAGAGAGGGCACTTTCTGTACAGAATCTTCTCAGGTTTTTGCCTGCCATATGAGTTCTGTTATACTCACAGACACCATTCAAACAGTTTTAGAAACTTTAGGGTGTTTTCTATCCAAATCAAACAATTATATGCATATTCTAGTTTCTGGGCAGTAGTAATAACCAGATTAAATCGGGTACGTTTTTTTATCCGGATGTGAAAATACTGCCCCCTACCCTAGAGAGGATAAACAACAACAACAATAATGAATAGACAGATAAACAACAACGATACTGAAAATACACATAAACAACAACAAAATGACTGAATAGACACATAAACACGTTTTGCAATACGTACAGTTCCGTTTACAACCAGGAAAACCAATAGTCTACTAAGACGACCGTAATAAAATGTATCCATTTGAATATATTGAATTCAGTTTATATCACGCTCTTTCACATAAACAGAGAGTCATTATTCTGATTTGTTTTTTTTACAGGTTTGGCACAAAATCTCTGCTGCACTCTTTCAGCACCATGGACAGTGCCCTTCACACTAAAGCAAGGCCATTGAAAACCTAGGCTGACTAAGGAAGTCATTTTGCCATTCCATACCCCAGGTTTTTTTCCCGAAATTACGCCACTGGCTATACAAACAAGAATTAGATTTTTTTTTTTTTTAAACAACCCGGCTAGATTGTTTCTTACCTTTTCAGAAGAGTTGCAGCCTGCTTGATGCTGTGTGGAATTTGAAAATTTGATCATTCCATTCTCTCCCCGAAATCATGTTTTTGTAAGCTCCTCTTCAAATGACAGTTGGACTAGTTGATCTGTCCTCGGGTGTAGAATACTTCTTCTGTGCCGACTGAACACGTTTGTCAAAATGGAAAATGAGTTCTCGGATGTAGCTGTGGACGCCCCAAAAGTCAATCCATGTGTCGGCATAGCGAAAAGAGGCCCAGAGAATCATTGCAGGATATCAAGTCGGGGTCCATTTTGTCTTCATTGGAGCCAGAGCGTGGCGATTTAAGTCATCAAAAAAACGGGTGAGCGACACTGAACTCAGCTTCCACCAAATATGTTTTGCTTAGATCCAGCATGGTTCTCTGGGTCAATGGCACAAAGGGCCTCTACCAGTTGGCTGTTGCTTTCGCTGAATCGTTCTGACATTTCACACTGAGGACCACCACACTGAGGACCACCACACTCCACCACACTGAGGACCACCACACTGAGGACCACCACACTGAGGACCACCACACTGAGGACCACCACCACACTGAGGACCACCACACTGAGGACCACCACACTGAGGACCACCACACTGAGGACCACCACCACACTGAGGACCACCACCACACTGAGGACCTCCACACTGAGGACCACCACACTGAGGACCACCACACTGAGGACCTCCACACTGAGGACCACCACACTGAGGACCTCCACACTGAGGACCAACACACCGAGGACCACCACACTGAGGACCAACACACTGAGGACCACCACACTGAGGACCTCCACACTGAGGACCAACACACCGAGGACCACCACACTGAGGACCAACACACTGAGGACCACCACACTGAGGACCACCACACTGAGGACCAACACACTGAGGACCACCACACTGAGGACCACCACACTGAGGACCTCCACACTGAGGACCTCCACACTGAGGACCAACACACCGAGGACCACCACACTGAGGACCACCACCACACTGAGGATCACTTTGACTCCAGTGTAAAGATCCTTTGCTTCCTGCAGTAATTTGTTTTTGTAGGATGGATAAGACTGAGGATTCTGTGCACCATAAACTTAAAGCTGAGGTCCATCACCGCCTTCAAGCAGCCATGTGGCCTGTACGAAACACGTGCATTCGATGTCAGAGAAGAACACCACAATGCTGACACAACTTGGCTTTGTTTGAGTACATTGGCGTGTCCATTGTGGCAGTGGTAGATTAGTTGGTTCGGGCTAACAAAATAGGCTGGCTAATAACACCTAATGCTTTTTACAGCTAGCCAAGAAGCTAATTAAACTCTGTAGTGATGGGGCGTGAGGCAGAGTTGAGTGAATCAGCTTATAACCGCTCCAGTGTCTTTCCTATAGCCCCACTGACACAGAGATACAGATTTTGCCCCAAGCTGTCGCTCAATCATTTGAACATTTTGGCTGTTTTTATACAGGGACATAAAACTATAACTGAGGCGCGCGGATGTTTTCACTGACGGGGGAAAGCCTTGTGGAGACGGGCCCGGGGAGGTCTCTCTCTCTCTCTCTCTCTCTCTCCCTCTCCCTCTCACACACACCAGAGAAGATTTTGGGAAGGTGTGGAGATCATTCCTGTGGTTTGTGCAAAACAAATGTAACCATCTCTCCTTCCCGCATCTCTCCTTTACTCATCACTTCTTCTTCCCCATCTCTCCTTCCCCATCTCTCCTTCCTCCATCTCTCCTTCCCCATTTATCTTTTCCCCATCACTTCTTCTTCCCCATCTCTCCTTCCCCATCTCTCCTTCCCCCATCTCTCCTTCCCCATTTATCTTTTCCCCATCACTTCTTCTTCCCCATCTCTCCTTCCCCCATTTATCTTTTCCCCCATCACTTCTTCTTCCCAATCTCTCCTTCCCCATCTCTCCTTTCCCCATCACATCTCCTTCCTCCATCTTTCCTTCCCCCATTTATCCTTCCCCATCACGTCTTCTTCCCCATCTCTCCTTCCCCAATCTCTTTTTCCCCATCTCTCCTTTCCCCATCACGTCTTCTTCCTCATCTCTCCTTCCCTCATCTCTCCTTTACCCATCTCTCACTCCCCCATCTCTTCTTACCCATCTCTCCTTCCCCATCTCTTCTTCCCCATCTCTCCTTCCCCCATCTCTTCTTCCCCCATCTCTCCTTCCCCATCTCTCCTTTACCCATCTCCCCCATCTCTTCTTGCCCCATCTCTCCTTCCCCCATCTCTCCTTCCCCCATCTCTTCTTCCCCCATCTCTCCTTCCCCATCTCTCCTTTACCCATCTCCCCCATCTCTTCTTGCCCCATCTCTCCTTCCCCATCTCTCCTTCCCCATCTCTCCTTCCCCCATCTCTCCTTTACCCATCTCCCCCATCTCTCCTTTCCCATCTCAGCTTCCCCCATCTCTCACCCGTTGTTGTCTAGCTAGCTCTCCCAATCAACACCTGTGATTACTTTATGCCTCGCTGTATGTCTCTCACAAATGTCAATATGTATACTGTTGCTTAGGTTAGTTATTGTTTTAGTTTACAATGGAGCCCCTAGTTCCACTCATCATTCCTCTGATACCGCCTTTGTCCCACCTCCCACATATGCGATGACCTCACCCATTATAACCAGCGTGTCCAGAGATACAACCTCTCTTATCATCACTCAGTGCCTGGGCTTACCTCCATTGTACCCGCACCCCACCATACCCCAGTCTGCACATTATGCCCTGAATCTATTCTACCACGCCCAGAAATCTGCTCCTTTTATTCTTTGTCCCCAACACTCTAGGCGACCAGTTTTGATAGCCTTTAGCCGTACCCTCATCCTACTCCTCCTCTGTTCCTCAGGTGATGTGGAGGTAAACCCAGGCCCTGCGTGTCCCCAGGCACTCTCATTTGTTGACTTCTGTGATCGAAAAAGCCTTGGTTTCATGCATGTCAACATCAGAAGCCTCGTCCCTAAGTTTGTTTTACTCACTGCTTTAGCACACTTGGCCAACCCTGATGTCCTTGCCGTGTCTGAATCCTGGCTTAGGAAGGCCACCAAAAATTCTGAGATTTCCATACCCAACTACAACATTTTTTGTCAAGATAGAACTGCCAAAGGGGGAGGAGTTGCAATCTACTGCAGAGATAGCCTGCAAAGGTCTGTCATACTTTCCAGGTCTATACCCAAACAGTTCGAACTTCTAATTTTTAAAATTAATCTCTCCAGAAACAAGTCTCTCACTGTTGCCGCCTGCTATCGACCCCCCTCCGCTCCCAGCTGTGCCCTGGACACCATTTGTGAATTGATCGCCCCCCATCTAGCCTCAGAGTTTGTTCTGTTAGGTGACCTAAACTGGAATATGCTTAGCACCCCGGCAGTCCTACAATCTAAGGTAGATGCCCTCAATCTCACACAAATTATCAAGGAACCTACCAGGTACAACCCTAAATCCGTAAACATGGGCACCCTCATAGATATTATCCTGACCAACTTGCCCTCCAAATACACCTCTGCTGTTTTCAATCAGGATCTCAGCGATCACTGCCTCATTGCCTGCATCCGCTATGGGTCTGCGGTCAAACGACCACCCCTCATCACTGTCAAACGCTCCCTAAAACAGTTCTGCGATCAGGCCTTTCTAATCAACCTGGCCCGGGTATCCTGGAAGGATATTGACCTCATCCCGTCAGTCGAGGATGCCTGGTCATTCTTTAAAAGTAATTTCCTCACCATCTTAGATAAGCATGCCCCGTAAAAAAAATGCAGAACTAAGAACAGATATAGCCCTTGATTCACTCCAGACCTGACTGCCCTTGACCAGCACAAAAACATCCTGTGGCGGACTGCAATAGCATTGAATAGTCCCCGCGATATGCAACTGTTCAGGGAAGTCAGGAACCAATACACAGAGTCAGTCAGGAAAGCAAAGGCTAGCTTTTTCAAGCAGAAATTTGGATCCTGTAGCTCTAACACCAAAAAGTTTTGGGACACTGTAAAGTCCATGGAGAACAAGAGGACCTCCTCCCAGCTGCCCACTGCACTGAGGCTAGGTAACACGGTCACCACCGATAAATCCATGATAATCGAAAATTTCAATAAGCATTTCTCAACGGCTGGCCATGCCTTCCTCCTGGCTACTCCAACCCCGAACAACAGCTCCGCACCCCCCGCAGCTACTTCCCCAAGCCTCCCCAGCTTCTCCTTCACCCAAATCCAGATAGCAGATGTTCTGAAAGAGCTGCAAAACCTGGACCCGTACAAATCAGCTGGGTTAGACAATCTGGACCCTCACTTTCTAAAACTATCCGCTGCCATTGTTGCAACCCCTATTACCAGTCTGTTCAACCTCTCTTTTGTATCGTCCGAGATCCCTAAATATTGGAAAGCTGCCGCGGTCATCCCCCTCCTCAAAGGGGGTGACACCCTAGACCCAAACTGTTACAGACCTATTTCCATCCTGCCCTGCCTATCCAAAGTCTTCGAAAGCCAAGTTAATAAACTGACCATTTCGAATCCCACCGTACCTTCTCCGCTGTGCAATCCGGTTTCCGAGCCGGTCACGGGTGCACCTCAGCCACGCTCAAGGTACTAAATGATATCATAACCGCCATCGATAAAAGACAGTCCCGTGCAGCCGTCTTCATCAACCTGGCGAAGGCTTTCAACTCTGTCAATCACCGTATTCTTATCGGCAGACTGAACAGCCTTGGTTTCTCAAATGACTGCCTCGCCTGGTTCACCAACTAGTTTGCAGACAGAGTTCAGTGTGTCAAATCGGAGGGCACGTTGTCTGGACCTCTGGCAGTCTCTATGGGGGTACAACAGGGTTCAATTCTCGGGCCGACTCTTTTCTCTGTATATATCAATGATGTCGCTCTTGCTGCGGACGATTCCCTGATCCACCTCTACGCAGACGACACCATTCTGTATACTTCTGGCCCTTCCTTGGACACTGTGCTAACTAACCTCCAAACGAGCTTCAATGCCATACAACATTCCTTCCGTGGCCTCCAACTGCCCTTAAACACTAGTAAAACCAAATTCATGCTTTTCAACCGTTCGCTGCCCGCACCTGCCCGCCCGACTAGCATCACCACCCTGGACGGTTCCGACCTAGAATATGTGGACCACTACAAATACCTAGGTGTCTGGCTAGACTGTAAACTCTCCTTCCAGACTCACATTAAACATCTCCAATCCAAAATCAAATCTAGTATCGGCTTTCTATTTCGCAACAAAGCCTCCTTCACTCAAGCCGCCAAACTTACCCTAGTAAAACTGACTATCCTACCGATCCTCAACTTCGGCGATGTCATCTACAAAATAGCTTCCAATGCTCTACTCAGCAAACTGGATGCAGTCTATCCCAGTGCCATCCGTTTTGTTACCAAATCACCTTATACCACCCACCACTGCGACCTGTATGCTCTAGTCGGCTGGCCCTCGCTACATATTCGTCGCCAGACCCACTGGCTCCAGGTCATCTATAAGACTATGCTTGGTAAAGCTCCACCTTATCTCAGTTCACTGGTCACGATAACAACACTCACCCGTAGCACACATTCCAGCAGGTTTATCTCACTGATCATCCCCAAAGCCAACACCTCATTTGGCTGCCTTTCCTTCCAGTTCTCTGCTGCCAGTGACTGGAACGAATTGCAAAAATCGCTGAAGTTGGAGACTTTTATTTCCCTCACCAACTTTAAACATCAGCTTTCTGAGCAGCTAACCTATCGCTGCAGCTGTACATTGCCCACCCAATCTACCTACCTCATCCCCTTATTGTTTTTATTTTATTTACTTTTCTGCTCTTTTTTCTGCTCTTTTTGCACACCAGTATCTCTACATGCACATCTTCATATGCTAATTTATCACTCCAGTGTTAATCTGCTAAATTGTAATTATTTGCTCCTATGGCCTATTTATTGCCTACCTCCTCATGCCTTTTGCACACACTGTATATAGAATTTCTTTTTTTCTACTGTATCATTGACTTCTTTATTGGGTTATTGGCTTGTTTGTTTACTCCATGTGTAACTCTGTGTTGTTGTCTGTGTCACACTGCTTTGCTTTATCTTGGCCAGGTCGCAGTTGGAAATGAGAACTAGTTCTCAACTTGCCTATCTAGTTAAATAAAGGTGAAATAAAAAAATAAAAATAAAATCTCTCCTTTACCCATCTCTCCTTTACCCATCTCTCCATCCTCCATCTCTTCTTCCACCATCTCTCCTTCCCCATCTCTTCTTGCCCCATCTCTCCTTCCTCATCTCTTCTTCCACCATCTCTCCTTCCCCATCTCTCCTCCCCCATCTCTCCTCCCCCATCTCTTCTTGCCCATTTCTCCTTCCCCATCTCTCCTTGCCCCATCTCTTCTTGCCCCATCTCTTCTTCCCCCATCTCTCCTTTACCCATCTCTCCTCCCCCATCTCTCCTTCCCCATCTCTCCTTGCCCATCTCTCCTTCCCCATCTCTTCTTCCCCATCTCTCCTTGCCCCATCTCTTCTTGCCCCATCTCTTCTTACCCCATCTCTCCTTCCCCCATCTCTCCTTCCCCATCTCTTTTTCCCCCATCTTTCCTTCCCCCATCTCTCCTCCCCATCTCCCCTTCCCCCATCTCTTCTTGCCCATCTCTCCTTCCCCCATCTCTCCTTCCCCATCTCTCCTTCCCCCATCTCTTCTTGCCCCATCTCTTCTTCCCCCATCTCTTCTTGCCCTGTTCACACCATCTGATTTACTGTTTTCAGTGTCTTATACCACTTTATGAGAGCTGGAGGAAAACTTCAGGAAAACAGAGAGAGAAAGAGAGAAAGAGAAAGAGGAGAGCGAGACAGTGAGAGCGAGAGTGAGTCAGTGAGAAAGAGAGAGAGACAGAGACAGAGACAGAGACAGAGAGAGAGAGAGAGAGAGAGACAGAGAGAGAGAGAGAGAAAGAGAGAAAGAGGGGGGTAGGGATAGAGAGAGAGAGGACAGAGGGAAAGGGATAGAAGAGAGAGAGAGAGAGAGAGAGAGAGAGAGAGAGAGAGAGAGAGAGAGAGGGAAAAGGATAGAGGACAGAAAGTTCTAAGAGTCAGATACACACAGACAGTAAATATATCAACTCTACAGGCTTTAAAATATATCTGCGTTGTTATAATTTAGTGAATATCATTTAGTAAAAATAAGCACTTCTACTTCTTGCGGGAATACTTGGCCTCACGTATATTAATCTCAGGTCCACTCACCACACACCAAGAAGAAATACTGACTTGAATAACAGGTTTGGGATTTATCTTTTGAAACATTCATGGTTACGGAGAAGAAAGGCTCTAGTTACTCTGCTGCTGGAGGTCAGGCTGCTGGAGGCCAGTTATGTAATGTCAATAATAAGAATTGCAACAATAACGTTTCACATAAAAGTCCCACACATTATGTCATCATAAGGTCTCACAGTTGGCACTGAGCTGGATGTCAGGTTATAGGCTGAGCAAACACAGTCTTGGTAGGGCACAGGGGACCCAGGTTCAAACTAAACCCAGCACCTAGCGACCTCGTCAAGCGCTTTGGACCTTTTGGCGTTAAGGTGTTGGCATGACAGTTGCTGAACACGGGTTTGAGTCCTGGTCGTGGCTACCATCCGAATTTAGATATTCTGAAAGGCAGGAGATCCTTCACAGTAATTTAGAGAGCCAGAGTTGAGAGTTGTTTCTGTTTAACCCTTTCCTAAACCTTAACCCAGTCGAAGTTTTGTTTCTGTATGCGTAAATGTAACCGTCGTCACAGAACGTCAAGAGATGAAGTCAGTTTACTCGTCAAACCTCGATGTTTGTCCAAGAATGTCAGGACATGACGTTTGGAAAACTTTTAATTTGATGTTTGGAGAAATGGAACGATGCTGTAGAGGGAGCAACCCAGAATGTAAAAAATAAAATAAAAAATGTCATGTTTGGAGAAAAGCAAAAAAAAAACTACTAATTCTGTAGTGAGACTGTGAGACCTTGTTGCAGCATGTGTGTGTCAATCTCTGTCTCTCTCTTTACCCCTCTCTCTCTCTCTCTCTCTCTCTCTCTCTCTCTCTCTCTCTCTCTCTCTCTCTCTCTCTCTCTCTCTCTCGTCTCTCTCTTTACTTCTCTCTGTCTCTCTCTCTCTGTCTCTCTCTTTACCTCTCTCTGTCTCTCTCTGTCTCTCTCTCTCTCTCTCTCTTTACCCCTCTCTGTCTCTCTCTGTCTCTCTCTTTACCTCTCTCTGTCTCTCTCTCTCTCTCTGTCTCTCTCTCTCTGTCTCTCTCTCTTTACCTCTGTCTGTCTGTCTCTCTCTCTCTCTCTCTGTCTCTGTCTCTCTCTCTTTACCTCTGTTTCTCTCTCTGTCTCTCGCTTTACCTCTCTCTGTCTCTCTCTCTCTGTCTCTCTCTCTCTCTGTCTCTCTCTCTTTACCTCTGTCTGTCTCTCTCTTTCTCTCTGTCTCTGTCTCTCTCTCTTTACCGCTGTCTGTCTCTCTCTCTCTCTCTCTGTCTCTGTCTCTCTCTCTTTACCTCTGTCTCTCTCTCTGTCTCTCTCTCTCTCTGTCTCTGTCTCTCTCTCTCTTTACTTCCACTCTCTCTGTCTCTCTCTCTCTCTCTCTCTCCGTCCCTCCACCCAACCTTTCTCAATCTCTCTCTCTGTCTCTCTCTGTCTCTCCCCCTCCCTCCCTCCCTCCCTCCCTCCCTCCCTCCCTCCCTCCCTCCCTCCCTCCCTCCCTCCCTCCCTCCCTCCCTCCCTCCCTCCCTCCCTCCCTCCCTCCCTTCTCAATCCCTCTCTCACTCTCTCTTTCTCTCTCTGTCTCCTGCGTTTATGTGTGATTCTTGGACAGTAATGACAGATTTTCAGGTCATTGTTTTTTGTCTGCAGCAAAATACGATACAATTCTAAATAAAAGATTTCCCACTCAGGTGTGTGTGTGTGTGTGCGTGTGCGTCTGTGTGCGTGTGCGTGTGCGTGTGCGTGTGCGCGTCTGCGTCTGTCTGTCTGTCTGTCTGTCTGTCTGTCTGTGTGTGTGTGTGTGTGTGTGTCGTCGTCGTCGTCGTCGTCGTCGTCTGTGTGTGTGTGTGTGTGTGTGTGTGTGTGTGTGTGTGCATGCTTGTGTGTGTGCATGCTTGTTAGATTCATGACAGGGTAATAGTCTATTTGACTAATAGACAGATCTATGGACCTCTCTATATTCCTCGTTCATTCATATCGTTTATTCAACATCTCACTTGCCAAATTGTTTGTTGTGCGTGTGCATACGCGTGTGTGTGTGTGTTATGGTGGTTGTTAAATCACTAGAGCTCAAACAGACACCTTGTGGGGTCCTCTGTTCAACTTAACAATGGTAGTCTTTACTCAGACACACACACCACACACACACACACACACACACACACACACACACACACACACACACACACACACACACTGACTTAAAGTATTGGAACCAACCACACTATATATCAGTATGGCAGAGGTAGGTCCAAAGTTCACATCCAACAATAGTACTCAGACACACACTGGCTCACTTATACACAAACACACACACACACTCACTCACGTGGGGGGGGAACTGTGGGTCAGAGAAATATTTGGACATGAGAGAAGCACCATTTATTATCCAAGGTTTAACACACACACTCACTCACACACACACACACACACACACCCACACATACCACAGTCACATATACCGACACACACACACACACACACACACACACACACACACACACACACACACACACACACACACACACACACACACACACACACACACACACACACACACACACCCCCCCCCCCTCTGATTCATACTAGAGAGACTCCATCCAACAAACGGTAAGGTTCAGAGGAATGGTGAGAATTTAATAGTCTGTTTCTCTGTCTGGCCACCCGTGACTCACACACACACACACACACACTGGCTTACACAAACACACTCTGGCCACCCGTGACTCCACTGTTTAAAACATCGGAGAGAAAACAATATGTACTGTTACAAAACCGGGCCATGAAACCGGTCACGTTTACTTAACGATGAGTGTGGGTGGGAGTGTGTGTGTGTGTGTGTGTGTGTGTGTGTGTGTGTGTGTGTGTGTGTGTGTGTGTGTGTGTGTGTGTGTGTGTGTGTGTGTGTGTGTGTGTGTGTGTGTGTCCATGCACTTGTGTTTTCTACTGAAGACCTCTATAATATTCTACTCTCCTGAGGTAAACGGTAGACCTGATTAAACTAATATATTCTACTATATTCTATTCTACTCTACTATCTATTCCTTCAGCAGTAGTATGGCCTTAGCTGAAGGAATCTAAAATAACCATGTGAAATAATCACCAAGGGTTTGGGAAAGTGTCTATAATGACATACAGATGTAGGATCTTAATTTGAGCCAGTTTTCTACCACAGGATTTAAACCTCTATGAACAGGAAATGTGAATTATTATGTGGATTATAATGAATGGACATTTGTGTAGCGGTTGATACGTTTTTCGTAATGGGAAAATCAAGTCTGAAATTTCAAAGTGGAATTTACAAATGTCAGAAGCCTTTTTAAACCTCAAATACACTACAGGTTTAAAATGTCTTTGTATTGCAGGAAAGTTCTCCTGCAACAGGGTGATCAAATTACGATCCTCCCTATGTAGAGGCACAAGATGTGTCATTCTCTCTATTGTTGCAGTGTGTGTGCATGCGTAATACATGAGTACATATGTACATATGTTGTACAGTATGTGTGCACTTTTGTAATTGAATCCCCTGCTGGCATCCCACTGCTGGCTTGCTTCTGAAGCTAAGCAGGGTTGGTCCTGGTTGGTCCCTGGATGAGAGACCAGGTGGTGTTGGAAGTGGTGTTGGAGGACCAGTAGATAAACCCCAGTACCTTGTAGGCTCGACCGTGACATTGTCCCACTGTTCTTCTCACCTTATAGCTCTCACACCTGACCTCCTAGTTCACCACTTCCCTTTCCTCTCTCTCTTTCATTCAATTCAAAAGCTTTATTGGCATGGGAAACATATGTTAACATTGCCAAAGCAAGTGAAATAGATAATAAACAAAAGTGAAATAAACAATAAATAACAAATGAACAGTAAATATTACCCTCACAGAAGTTCCAAAAGACTAAAGACATTTCAAATGGCATATTATGTCTATATACAGTGTTGCAACAATGTGCAAACAGTTAAAGTACAAAAGGGAAAATAAATAAACATAAATATGGGTTGTATTTACAATGGTGTTTGTTCTTCACTGGTTGCCCTTTTCTTGTGGCAACACATCACAAATCTTGCTGCTGTGATGGCACACTGTGGTATTTCACCCAGTAGATATGGGAGTAATTCAAAATTGGATTTGTTTTCGAATTCTTTGTGAGTCTGTGTAATCTGAGGGAAATATGTGTCTCTAACATGGTCATACATTTGGCAGGAGGTTAGGAAGTGCAGCTCAGTTTCCATCTCATTTTGTGGGCAGTGTGCACATAGCCTGTCTTCTCTTGAGAGACAGGTCTGCCTACGGTGGCTTTTCTCAATAGCAAGGCTATGCTCACTGAGTCTGTACATAGTCAAAGATTTCCTTAAGTTTGGGTCAGTCACAGTCGTCAGGTATTCTGCCACTGTGTACTCTCTCTTTAGGGCCAAATATCATTCTAGTTTGCTCCGTTTTTTTGTTACTTCTTTCCAAAGTGTCAAGTAATAATAATTTTGTTTTCTCATAATTTGGTTGGATCTAATTGTGTTGCTGTCCTTGGGGTCTGTTTGTGTTTGTGAACAAAGCCCCAGGACCAGCTTGCTTAGGGGACTCTTCTCCAGGTTCATCTCTCTGTAGGTGATGGCTTTGTTATGGATAATGGCTTTGTTTGATAATTAGCGGGTATCTGCCTAATTCTGCTCTGCGTGCATTATTTGGTGTTTCACGTTGTACACTGAGGATATTTTTGCAGAATTCTGCATGCAGAGTCTCAATTTGGTGTTTGTCCCATTTTGTGAATTCTTGGTTGGTGAGCGGACCCCAGACCTCACAACCATAAAGGGCAATGGGTTCTATAACTGATTAAAGTCTTCTTAGCCAGATCCTAATTGGTATGTTGAATTGTATGTTCCTTTTGATGGCGTAGAAGGCCGTTCTTGCCTTGTCTCTCAGATCATTCACAGCTTTGTGGAAGTTACCTGTGGCGCTGATGTTTAGGCCGACGTATGTATAGTTTTTGTGTGCTCCAGGGCAACGGTGTCTAGATGGAATTTGTATTTGTGGTCCTGGCGACTGGACTTTTTTTGGAACACCATTATTTTTGTCTCTCTGAGATTTACTGTCAGGGCCCAGGTCTGGCAGAATCTGTCCAGAATTTCTAGGTGCTGCTGTAGGCCCTCCTTGGCTGGGGACAGAAGCACCAGATCATCAGCTAACAGTAAACATTTGACTTCAGATTCTAGTAGGGTGAGGCCGTGTGCTGTCGACTTTTCGAGTGTATATCAATTTGTTGACATATATGTTGAAGAGAGTGGGGCTTAAGCTGCATCTCTGTCTCACCCCACAACCCTAGGCGTACGTCGCGGGTCACTACTTCACATGAGAGCCGTTTGAACCAAAATGCCTTCTCAAACACGTGAACTTTTATGTGCCTTAAAAAACAAACTGGTATGCCATCTGAAAATACACATAAATTGTTCAATTCGGAGACTAGTTGGTTTAGCCACAGACAAAGTCAGCATCCTTCCCGCTCGACATGACTGGCTGAGATAATGAGTAGGCTGGACATGACGCTCGACCAAGGCCTTCATCCCCATCATCATCATCATTTGCAGGAGAAAGAGACAGAGATATCGGGGACGAACGTCTGGGTGTAAGGAACCCGGCGGCGAGCAGGTAATCTCCCTTTACCATCGGTCCTGATTAATTGATTGCCAATGTACAATTGTTGGAAAATAAAATAGACAAACTACATCCTACGAACGGGACGTTAAAAACTGTAATATCTTATGTTTCACCGAGTCGTTGCTGAATGACAACATGAATAACATATGTTTTACGCTTTTTTGGCAGGATAGAACAGCAGCCTCTGGTAAGACACAAGGTTGACGGACTATGTATATTTGTAAACAACAGCTGGTGAATGATGTCTAACCTCTCTGGGAACAGCCAGTGAAATAGCAGAGCACCAAATTCAAAACAACAAAAATCTCATAATTCAAATTTCTCACACATACAAGTATTACACACCATTTTAAAGATAATCTTCTCGTTAATCCAACCACAGTGTCCGATTTCAAAAAGGCTTTACGGCAAAAGCATAGCATTAGATTATGTTAGGACAGCACCTAGACAAGGAAAACCACACAGCCATTTTCCAAGCAAGGAGAGGCGTCACAAAAACCAGAAATACAGCTAAAATTAATCACTAACCTTTGATGATCTTCATCAGATGGCACTCATAGGACTTCATGTTACACAATACATGTACGTTTTGCTCGATAAAGTTCATATTTATATCCAAAAACCCCATTTTACATTGGCGTGTAATGTTCAGAAATGTTTTGCCTCCAAAACTACCGGTGAATGAGCACATCAATTTACAGAAATACTCATCATAAACTTTGATAAAAGATACAAGTGTTATGCACAGAATTATAGATACATTTCTCCTTAATGCAACCGCTGTGTCAGATTTCAAAAAAGCTTTACGGTGAATGCAGACTTTGCAATAATCTGAGTACAGTGCTCAGACGCACAAGCCATACAGATATCCGCTATGTTGTGGAGTCAACAAAAGTCAGAAATAGCATTATAAATATTCACTTACCTTTGATGATCTTCATCGGAATGCACTCCCAGGGATCCCAGTTCCACAATAAATGTTTGTTTTGTTCGATAAAGTTAATCTTTATGTCCAAATACCTCCATTTTGTTTGCGTGTTAAGTTCACTATTCCAAATGCAGAAGGTGCACGCACTAAAGTCCAGATGAAAAGTCAAAAACGTTCTATTACAGTTTGTAGAAACATGTCAAACAATCTTTAGGATGTTTTTATCATAAATCTTCAAAAATATTCCAACCGGATAATTCCTTTTTCTTCATAAAGGAAAGAGACCTGAGCTCGTGCTCATGGACGTGCGCGTAACTAAAATAATGGCCGACTTCCAGACACCTGACTGAATCAGCTCTTATTCTCTCCCCATTCACAGTAGAAGCTTGGAACAACGTTCTAAAGACTGTTGACATCTAGTGGAAGCCTTAGGAAGTGCAATATGACCCCACAGACACTGTATATTTGATAGGCAATCACTTGAAAAACTACAAACCTCAGATTTCCCACTTCCTGGTTGGATTTTTTCTCAGGTTTTTGCCTGCCATATGAGTTCTGTTATACTCACAGACATCCTTCAAACAGTTTTAGAAACGTCAGAATGTTTTCTATCCAAATCTACTAATTATATGCATATTCTAGCTTTTGGGCCTGAGTAGCAGGCATTTTACTTTGGGCATGCTTTTCATCCAAGCTACTCAATACTGCCCCCCTTTCCTAGAGAAGCTAAGGAAGTCTCTAGGTTTTGCTCGCCTGAGGTAGAGTATCTCATGATAAGCTGTTGACCACACTATTTAGCAAGAGAGTTTTCATCTATATTCTTTGTAGCTGTTTATTTACCACCACCATCCAATGCTGGCACTTAAACCGCACTCAGTGAGCTGTATACGGCCATAAGCAAACAGGAAAACGCTCATCCAGAGGTGGCGCTCCTAGTGGCCGGGGACTCTAATGCAGGGAAACTTAAATCCGTTTGGCAAATCTGACCATAATTCTATCCTCCTGATTCCTGCTTACAAGCAAAAACTAAAGCAGGAAGCACCAGTGACTCGGTCAATAAGAAAGTGGTCAGATGAAGCAGATGCTGAGCTATAGGACTGTTTTGCACAGACTGGAATATGTTCCAGGATTCTTCTGATGGCTTTGAGGAGTACACCACATCAGTCACTGGCTTCCTCAAAAGGTGCATCGATGATGTCATCCCCACAGTGACTGTACGTACCCCAACCAGAAGCCATGGATTAAAGGCAACATCTGCACTGACCTAATGGGTAGAGCTGCCACTTTCAAGGAGCGGGACTCTAACACGGAAGATTTTAAGAAATCTCGCTATGCCCTCCGACAAAACCATCAAACAGGCAAAGTGTCAATACAGAACTAAGATTGAATCGTAATAGACCGGCTCCAATGCTCGCCGGATGTGGCAGGGCTTGCTAACTATTACAGACTGCAAAGGGAAGCACAGCCGATAGCTGCCCAGTGACACGAGCCTACCAGACGAGCTCAATAACTTCTATGCTCGCATCGAGGCAAGTAACAATGAAACGTGCATGAGAGCATCAGCTGTTCCGGACGACTGTGTGATCACTCTCTCTGCAGCCAATGGGAGTAAGACCTTTAAACAGGTCAACATTCACAAGGCCACAGGGCTAGATGGATTGCCAGGCCAAATGGATTACTGGCAAATGTCTTCACTGACATTTTCAACCTGTCTCTGACAGAGTCTGTATTACCAACATGTTTCATGCAGACCAGCGTAGTCTCTGTGCCCATGAACACTAAGGTAACCTGCCTAAATGACTACCGACCCTTAGAACTCACGTCTGTAGAAATGAAGTGCTTTGAAAGGCTGGTCATGGCTCACATCAACCCCATTATCCCACAAACCCTAGACCAACTCCAATTTGCATACCGCCCCAACAGATCCACAGATGATGCAATCTCTTTTGCACTCAATACTGCCCTTTCCCACCTGGACAAAAGGAACAGGTATGTGTGTCAAATTTGCTGACAACACAACAGCGTAAGGCCTGATCACCGACAACGATGAGACAGCCTATAGGGAGGAGGTCAGAGACCTGGCCATATGGTGCCAGGACATCAACCTCTCCCTCAACATGATCAAGACAAAGGAGATGATTGTGGACTACAGGAAAGGAGGACTGAGCACGCCCCCATTCTCATCGACGAGGCTGTAGTGGAGCAAGTTGAGAGCTTCAAGTTCCTTGGTGTCCACATCACCAACAAACACACTAAGGTCCTGAAAAGGGCACGACAAAACCTATTCCCCCACAGGAGACTGAAAAGATTTGGCATGGGTCCTCAGATCCTCAAAAGGTTCTAAAGCTGCACCATCGAGAGCATCCTGACTGGTTGCATCACTGCCTGGTATGGCAACTGCCAACCAGAACCTCTATACAAGGCGGTGTCAGAGGAAGGCCCTAAAAACTGTCAAAAACTCCAGCCACTCTAGTCATAGACTGTTCTCTCTGCTACCGCATGGCAAGCGGTACCGGAGCACCAAGTTTAGGTCCAAAAGGCTTCTAAACAGCTTCTACCCCCAAACCATAAGACTCCTGAACATCTAATCAAATGGCTACCCAGACTATTTGCATTGCAACTCTCTGTTTATTATTACCTAAATTACCTCGACTAACCGCTACCTCGACTAACATTGACTCTGTACCGGTTCCCCCTGTATATAGTCTTGCTATTGTTATTTACTGCTGCTCTTTAAATATTTGTTACTTTTTTTTCTTTCTTTTTTTTAGTAATTTTTCTTTAAACTGCATTGTTGGTTAAGGGCTTGTAAGTCAGCATTTCACTGTTAGGTCTACACCTGTTGTATTCAGCATTTCACTGGTAGGTCTACTACACCTGTTGTATTCAGCATTTCACTGGTAGGTCTACTACACCTGTTGTATTCAGCATTTCACTGGTAGGTTTACTACACCTGTTGTATTCAGCATTTCACTGGTAGGTCTACTACACCTGTTGTATTCAGCATTTCACTGTTAGGTCTACACCTGTTGTATTCAGCATTTCACTGGTAGGTCTACTACACCTGTTGTATTCAGCATTTCACTGGTAGGTCTACTACACCTGTTATATTCAGCATTTCACTGTGAGGTCTACTACACCTGTTGTATTCAGCATTTCACTGTAAGGTCTACTACACCTGTTGTATTCAGCATTTCACTGTAAGGTCTACTACAACTGTTGTATTCAGCATTTCACTGTTAGGTCTACACCTGTTGTATTCAGCATTTCACTGGTAGGTCTACTACACCTGTTGTATTCAGCATTTCACTGGTAGGTCTACTACACCTGTTGTATTCAGCATTTCACTGTGAGGTCTACTACACCTGTTGTATTCAGCATTTCACTGTAAGGTCTACACCTGTAGTATTCAGCATTTCACTGTGAGGTCTACTACACCTGTTGTATTCAGCATTTCACTGGTAGGTCTACACCTGTTGTATTCAGCATTTCACTGTTAGGTCTACACCTGTTGTATTCAGCATTTCACTGGTAGGTCTACTACACCTGTTGTATTCAGCATTTCACTGTGAGGTCTACTACACCTGTTGTATTCAGCATTTCACTGTAAGGTCTACACCTGTAGTATTCAGCATTTCACTGTGAGGTCTACACCTGTAGTATTCAGCATTTCACTGTTAGGTCTACACCTGTTGTATTCAGCATTTCACTGCAAGGTCTACACCTGTTGTATTCAGCATTTCACTGTAAGGTCTACTACACCTGTTGTATTCAGCATTTCACTGCAAGGTCTACACCTGTTGTATTCAGCATTTCACTGTAAGGTCTACTACACCTGTTGTATTCAGGATTTCACTGTGAGGTCTACTACACCTGTTGTATTCAGCATTTCACTGTGAGGTCTACACCTGTTGTATTCAGCATTTCACTGTAAGGTCTGCACCTGTTGTATTCAGCATTTCACTGCAAGGTCTACACCTGTTGTATTCAGCATTTCACTGTAAGGTCTACTACACCTGTTGTATTCAGCATTTCACTGTGAGGTCTACTACACCTGATGTATTCAGCATTTCACTGTGAGGTCTACACCTGTAGTATTCAGCATTTCACTGTGAGGTCTACAACTGTTGTATTCAGCATTTCACTGTAAGGTCTACACCTGTTGTATTCAGCATTTCACTGTAAGGTCTACACCTGTAGTATTCAGCATTTCACTGTAAGGTCTACACCTGTAGTATTCAGCATTTCACTGTGAGGTCTACACCTGTAGTATTCAGCATTTCACTGTGAGGTCTACTACACCTGTTGTATTCAGCATTTCACTGTGAGGTCTACACCTGTTGTATTCAGCATTTCACTGTGAGGTCTACACCTGTTGTATTCAGCATTTCACTGTGAGGTCTACACCTGTAGTATTCAGCATTTCACTGTGAGGTCTACACCTGTAGTATTCAGCATTTCACTGTAAGGTCTACACCTGTTGTATTCAGCATTTCACTGTAAGGTCTACACCTGTAGTATTCAGCATTTCACTGTAAGGTCTACTACACCTGTAGTATTCAGCATTTCACTGTGAGGTCTACACCTGTAGTATTCAGCATTTCACTGTGAGGTCTACTACACCTGTTGTATTCAGCATTTCACTGTGAGGTCTACACCTGTTGTATTCAGCATTTCACTGTGAGGTCTACACCTGTTGTATTCAGCATTTCACTGTAAGGTCTACACCTGTAGTATTCAGCATTTCACTGTGAGGTCTACAACTGTTGTATTCAGTATTTCACTGTAAGGTCTACACCTGTTGTATTCAGTATTTCACTGTAAGGTCTACTACACCTGTTGTATTCAGTATTTCACTGTAAGGTCTACACCTGTTGTATTCAGCATTTCACTGCAAGGTCTACACCTGTTGTATTCAGCATTTCACTGTAAGGTCTACTACACCTGTTGTATTCAGCATTTCACTGCAAGGTCTACACCTGTTGTATTCAGCATTTCACTGTGAGGTCTACACCTGTAGTATTCAGCATTTCACTGTGAGGTCTACTACACCTGTTGTATTCAGCATTTCACTGTGAGGTCTACACCTGTTGTATTCAGCATTTCACTGTGAGGTCTACACCTGTTGTATTCAGCATTTCACTGTGAGGTCTACACCTGTAGTATTCAGCATTTCACTGTGAGGTCTACACCTGTAGTATTCAGCATTTCACTGTAAGGTCTACACCTGTTGTATTCAGCATTTCACTGTAAGGTCTACACCTGTAGTATTCAGCATTTCACTGTAAGGTCTACTACACCTGTAGTATTCAGCATTTCACTGTGAGGTCTACACCTGTAGTATTCAGCATTTCACAGTGAGGTCTACTACACCTGTTGTATTCAGCATTTCACTGTGAGGTCTACACCTGTTGTATTCAGCATTTCACTGTGAGGTCTACACCTGTTGTATTCAGCATTTCACTGTAAGGTCTACACCTGTAGTATTCAGCATTTCACTGTGAGGTCTACAACTGTTGTATTCAGTATTTCACTGTAAGGTCTACACCTGTTGTATTCAGTATTTCACTGTAAGGTCTACTACACCTGTTGTATTCAGTATTTCACTGTAAGGTCTACACCTGTTGTATTCAGCATTTCACTGCAAGGTCTACACCTGTTGTATTCAGCATTTCACTGTAAGGTCTACTACACCTGTTGTATTCAGCATTTCACTGCAAGGTCTACACCTGTTGTATTCAGCATTTCACTGTAAGGTCTACTACACCTGTTGTATTCAGGATTTCACTGTGAGGTCTACTACACCAGTTGTATTCAGCATTTCACTGTGAGGTCTACACCTGTAGTATTCAGCATTTCACTGTGAGGTCTACACCTGTTGTATTCAGCATTTCACTGTAAGGTCTACACCTGTTGTATTCAGCATTTCACTGCAAGGTCTACACCTGTTGTATTCAGCATTTCACTGTAAGGTCTACTACACCTGTTGTATTCAGCATTTCACTGTGAGGTCTACTACACCTGTTGTATTCAGCATTTCACTGTGAGGTCTACACCTGTAGTATTCAGCATTTCACTGTGAGGTCTACAACTGTTGTATTCAGCATTTCACTGTAAGGTCTACACCTGTTGTATTCAGCATTTCACTGTAAGGTCTACACCTGTAGTATTCAGCATTTCACTGTAAGGTCTACACCTGTAGTATTCAGCATTTCACTGTAAGGTCTACACCTGTAGTATTCAGCATTTCACTGTGAGGTCTACACCTGTAGTATTCAGCATTTCACTGTGAGGTCTACTACACCTGTTGTATTCAGCATTTCACTGTGAGGTCTACACCTGTTGTATTCAGCATTTCACTGTGAGGTCTACACCTGTTGTATTCAGCATTTCACTGTGAGGTGTACACCTGTAGTATTCAGCATTTCACTGTGAGGTCTACACCTGTAGTATTCAGCATTTCACTGTAAGGTCTACACCTGTTGTATTCAGCATTTCACTGTAAGGTCTACACCTGTAGTATTCAATATTTCACTGTAAGGTCTACTACACCTGTAGTATTCAGCATTTCACTGTGAGGTCTACACCTGTAGTATTCAGCATTTCACTGTGAGGTCTACTACACCTGTTGTATTCAGCATTTCACTGTGAGGTCTACACCTGTTGTATTCAGCATTTCACTGTGAGGTCTACACCTGTTGTATTCAGCATTTCACTGTGAGGTCTACTACACCTGTTGTATTCAGAATTTCACTGTAAGGTCTACACCTGTAGTATTCAGCATTTCACTGTGAGGTCTACAACTGTTGTATTCAGTATTTCACTGTAAGGTCTACACTTGTCGTATTCAGTATTTCACTGTAAGGTCTACTACACCTGTTGTATTCAGTATTTCACTGTAAGGTGTACACCTGTTGTATTCAGCGTTTCACTGCAAGGTCTACACCTGTTGTATTCAGCATTTCACTGCAAGGTCTACACCTGTTGTATTCAGCATTTCACTGTAAGGTCTACTACACCTGTTGTATTCAGCATTTCACTGTGAGGTCTACTACACCTGTTGTATTCAGCATTTCACTGTGAGGTCTACACCTGTAGTATTCAGCATTTCACTGTGAGGTCTACACCTGTTGTATTCAGCATTTCACTGTAAGGTCTACACCTGTTGTATTCAGCATTTCACTGTAAGGTCTACACCTGTAGTATTCAGCATTTCACTGTAAGGTCTACACCTGTAGTATTCAGCATTTCACTGTAAGGTCTACACCTGTAGTATTCAGCATTTCACTGTGAGGTCTACTACACCTGTTGTATTCAGCATTTCACTGTGAGGTCTACACCTGTTGTATTCAGCATTTCACTGTGAGGTCTACACCTGTTGTATTCAGCATTTCACTGTGAGGTCTACACCTGTAGTATTCAGCATTTCACTGTGAGGTCTACACCTGTAGTATTCAGCATTTCACTGTAAGGTCTACACCCTGTTGTATTCAGCATTTCACTGTAAGGTCTACACCTGTAGTATTCAGCATTTCACTGTAAGGTCTACTACACCTGTAGTATTCAGCATTTCACTGTGAGGTCTACACCTGTAGTATTCAGCATTTCACTGTGAGATCTACTACACCTGTTGTATTCAGCATTTCACTGTGAGGTCTACACCTGTTGTATTCAGCATTTCACTGTGAGGTCTACACCTGTTGTATTCAGCATTTCACTGTGAGGTCTACTACACCTGTTGTATTCAGAATTTCACTGTAAGGTCTACACCTGTAGTATTCAGCATTTCACTGTGAGGTCTACACCTGTTGTATTCAGTATTTCACTGTAAGGTCTACACCTGTTGTATTCAGTATTTCACTGTAAGGTCTCCTACACCTGTTGTATTCAGCATTTCACTGTGAGGTCTACTACACCTGTTGTATTCAGCATTTCACTGTAAGGTCTACTACACCTGTTGTATTCAGCATTTCACTGTGAGGTCTACACCTGTAGTATTCAGCATTTCACTGTGAGGTCTACACCTGTTGTATTCAGTATTTCACTGTAAGGTCTACTACACCTGTTGTATTCAGTATTTCACTGTAAGGTCTACACCTGTTGTATTCAGTATTTCACTGTAAGGTCTACTACACCTGTTGTATTCAGCATTTCACTGGTAGGTCTACTACACCTGTTGTATTCAGCATTTCACTGTAAGGTCACCCTGTTGTATTAAGCATTTCATTGTGAGGTCTACACCTGTTGTATTCAGCATTTCACTGTGAGGTCTACACCTGTAGTATTCAGCATTTCACTGTGAGGTCTACACCTGTTGTATTCAGCATTTCACTGTAAGGTCTACACCTGTTGTATTCAGCATTTCACTGTAAGGTCTACACCTGTAGTATTCAGCATTTCACTGTAAGGTCTACACCTGTAGTATTCAGCATTTCACTGTAAGGTCTACACCTGTAGTATTCAGCATTTCACTGTGAGGTCTACTACACCTGTTGTATTCAGCATTTCACTGTGAGTTCTACACCTGTTGTATTCAGCATTTCACTGTGAGGTCTACACCTGTTGTATTCAGCATTTCACTGTGAGGTCTACACCTGTAGTATTCAGCATTTCACTGTGAGGTCTACACCTGTAGTATTCAGCATTTCACTGTAAGGTCTACACCTGTTGTATTCAGCATTTCACTGTAAGGTCTACACCTGTAGTATTCAGCATTTCACTGTAAGGTCTACTACACCTGTAGTATTCAGCATTTCACTGTGAGGTCTACACCTGTAGTATTCAGCATTTCACTGTGAGGTCTACTACACCTGTTGTATTCAGCATTTCACTGTGAGGTCTACACCTGTTGTATTCAGCATTTCACTGTGAGGTCTACACCTGTTGTATTCAGCATTTCACTGTGAGGTCTACTACACCTGTTGTATTCAGAATTTCACTGTAAGGTCTACACCTGTAGTATTCAGCATTTCACTGTGAGGTCTACACCTGTTGTATTCAGTATTTCACTGTAAGGTCTACACCTGTTGTATTCAGCATTTCACTGTAAGGTCTACTACACCTGTTGTATTCAGCATTTCACTGTGAGGTCTACTACACCTGTTGTATTCAGCATTTCACTGTAAGGTCTACTACACCTGTTGTATTCAGCATTTCACTGTGAGGTCTACACCTGTAGTATTCAGCATTTCACTGTGAGGTCTACTACACCTGTTGTAATCAGCATTTCACTGTAAGGTCTACTACACCTGTTGTATTCAGCATTTCACTGTGAGGTCTACTACACCTGTTGTATTCAGCATTTCACTGTTAGGTCTCCTACACCTGTTGTATTCAGCATTTCACTGTAAGGTCTACTACACCTGTTGTATTCAGCATTTCACTGTAAGGTCTACTACACCAGTTGTATTCAGCATTTCACTGTAAGGTCTACTACACCTGTAGTATTCAGCATTTCACTGTAAGGTCTACTACACCTGTTGTATTCAGCATTTCACTGTAAGGTCTACTACACCTGTTGTATTCAGCATTTCACTGTGAGGTCAGCTACACCTGTTGTATTCAGCATTTCACTGTAAGGTCTACTACACCTGTTGTATTCAGCATTTCACTGTGAGGTCTACTACACCTGTTGTATTCAGCATTTCACTGTGAGGTCTACTACACCTGTTGTATTCAGCATTTCACTGTAAGGTCTACTACACCTGTTGTATTCAGCATTTCACTGTAAGGTACCCTGTTGTATTCAGCATTTCACTGTGAGGTCTACACCTGTTGTATTCAGCATTTCACTGTAAGGTCTACTACACCTGTTGTATTCAGCATTTCACTGTGAGGTCTACTACACCTGTTGTATTCAGCATTTCACTGTGAGGTCTACTACACCTGTAGTAATCAGCATTTCACTGTAAGGTCTACTACACCTGTTGTAATCAGCATTTCACTGTAAGGTCTACTACACCTGTTGTATTCAGCATTTCACTGTAAGGTCTACTACACCTGTAGTATTCAGCATTTCACTGTAAGGTCTACTACACCTGTTGTATTCAGCATTTCACTGTAAGGTCTACTACACCTGTTGTATTCAGCATTTCACTGTGAGGTCTACTACACCTGTTATATTCAGCATTTCACTGTAAGGTCTACTACACCTGTTGTATTCAGCATTTCACTGTGAGGTCTACTACACCTGTTGTATTCAGCATTTCACTGTAAGGTCTACTACACCTGTTGTATTCAGCATTTCACTGTGAGGTCTACACCTGTTGTATTCAGTATTTCACTGTAAGGTCTACTACACCTGTTGTATTCAGTATTTCACTGTAAGGTCTACACCTGTTGTATTCAGTATTTCACTGTAAGGTCTACTACACCTGTTGTATTCAGCATTTTACTGGTAGGTCTACTACACCTGTTGTATTCAGCATTTCACTGTAAGGTCTACTACACCTGTTGTAATCAGCATTTCACTGTAAGGTCTACACCTGTTGTATTCAGCATTTCACTGTGAGGTCTACTACACCTGTTGTATTCAGCATTTCACTGTAAGGTCTACTACACCTGTTGTAATCAGCATTTCACTGTAAGGTCTACTACACCTGTTGTATTCAGCATTTCACTGTGAGGTCTACTACACCTGTTGTATTCAGCATTTCACTGTTAGGTCTCCTACACCTGTTGTATTCAGCATTTCACTGTAAGGTCTACTACACCTGTTGTATTCAGCATTTCACTGTAAGGTCTACTACACCAGTTGTATTCAGCATTTCACTGTAAGGTCTACTACACCTGTAGTATTCAGCATTTCACTGTAAGGTCTACTACACCTGTTGTATTCAGCATTTCACTGTAAGGTCTACTACACCTGTTGTATTCAGCATTTCACTGTGAGGTCAGCTACACCTGTTGTATTCAGCATTTCACTGTAAGGTCTACTACACCTGTTGTATTCAGCATTTCACTGTGAGGTCTACTACACCTGTTGTATTCAGCATTTCACTGTAAGGTCTACTACACCTGTTGTATTCAGCATTTCACTGTAAGGTACCTGTTGTATTCAGCATTTCATTGTGAGGTCTACACCTGTTGTATTCAGCATTTCACTGTAAGGTCTACTACACCTGTTGTATTCAGCATTTCACTGTGAGGTCTACTACACCTGTTGTATTCAGCATTTCACTGTGAGGTCTACTACACCTGTAGTAATCAGCATTTCACTGTAAGGTCTACTACACCTGTTGTAATCAGCATTTCACTGTAAGGTCTACTACACCTGTTGTATTCAGCATTTCACTGTAAGGTCTACTACACCTGTAGTATTCAGCATTTCACTGTAAGGTCTACTACACCTGTTGTATTCAGCATTTCACTGTAAGGTCTACTACACCTGTTGTATTCAGCATTTCACTGTGAGGTCTACTACACCTGTTATATTCAGCATTTCACTGTAAGGTCTACTACACCTGTTGTATTCAGCATTTCACTGTGAGGTCTACTACACCTGTTGTATTCAGCATTTCACTGTAAGGTCTACTACACCTGTTGTATTCAGCAATTCACTGTGAGGTCTACTACACCTGTTGTATTCAGCATTTCACTGTAAGGTCTACTACACCTGTTGTATTCAGCATTTCACTGTAAGGTCTACTACACCTGTTGTATTCAGCATTTCACTGTAAGGTCTACTACACCTGTTGTATTCAGCATTTCACTGTGAGGTCTACTACACCTGTTGTATTCAGCATTTCACTGTGAGGTCTACTACACCTGTTGTATTCAGCATTTCACTGTAAGGTCTACTACACCTGTTGTATTCAGCATTTCACTGTAAGGTCTACTACACCTGTTGTATTCAGCATTTCACTGTAAGGTCTACTACACCTGTTGTATTCAGCATTTCACTGTGAGGTCTACTACACCTGTTGTATTCAGCATTTCACTGTGAGGTCTACTACACCTGTTGTATTCAGCATTTCACTGTGAGGTCTACTACACCTGTTGTATTCAGCATTTAACTGTAATGTCTACTACACCTGTTGTAATCAGCATTTCACTGTAAGGTCTACTACACCTGTTGTATTCAGCATTTCACTGTGAGGTCTACTACACCTGTTGTATTCAGCATTTCACTGTAAGGTCTCCTACACCTGTTGTATTCAGCATTTCACTGTAAGGTCTACTACACCTGTTGTATTCAGCATTTCACTGTAAGGTCTACTACAGCTGTTGTATTCAGCATTTCACTGTAAGGTCTACTACACCTGTAGTATTCAGCATTTCACTGTAAGGTCTACTACACCTGTTGTATTCAGCATTTCACTGTAAGGTCTACTACACCTGTTGTATTCAGCATTTCACTGTGAGGTCTACTACACCTGTTGTATTCAGCATTTCACTGTAAGGTCTACTACACCTGTTGTATTCAGCATTTCACTGTGAGGTCTACTACACCTGTTGTATTCAGCATTTCACTGTGAGGTCTACACCTGTAGTATTCAGCATTTCACTGTGAGGTCTACACCTGTTGTATTCAGCATTTCACTGTGAGGTCTACTACACCTGTTGTATTCAGCATTTCACTGTGAGGTCTACACCTGTTGTATTCAGCATTTCACTGTGAGGTCTACACCTGTTGTATTCAGCATTTCACTGTAAGGTCTACTACACCTGTTGTATTCAGCATTTCACTGTGAGGTCTACACCTGTTGTATTCAGCATTTCACTGTGAGGTCTACTACACCTGTTGTATTCAGCATTTCACTGTAAGGTCTACTACACCTGTTGTATTCAGCATTTCACTGTAAGGTCTACTACACCTGTTGTATTCAGCATTTCACTGTAAGGTCTACTACACCTGTTGTATTCAGCATTTCACTGTAAGGTCTACTACACCTGTTGTATTCAGCATTTCACTGTGAGGTCTACTACACCTGTTGTATTCAGCATTTCACTGTGAGGTCTACTACACCTGTTGTATTCAGCATTTCACTGTAAGGTCTACACCTGTTGTATTCAGCATTTCACTGCAAGGTCTACACCTGTTGTATTCAGCATTTCACTGTAAGGTCTACTACACCTGTTGTATTCAGCATTTCACTGTGAGGTCTACTACACCTGTTGTATTCAGCATTTCACTGTGAGGTCTACACCTGTAGTATTCAGCATTTCACTGTGAGGTCTACTACACTGTTGTATTCAGCATTTCACTGTAAGGTCTACTACACCTGTTGTATTCAGCATTTCACTGTAAGGTCTACTACACCTGTAGTATTCAGCATTTCACTGTAAGGTCTACTACACTGTTGTATTCAGCATTTCACTGTAAGGTCTACTACACCTGTTGTATTCAGCATTTCACTGTGAGGTCTACCACCTGTTGTATTCAGCATTTCACTGTGAGGTCTACTACACCTGTTGTATTCAGCATTTCACTGTGAGGTCTACTACACCTGTTGTATTCAGCATTTCACTGTGAGGTCTACACCCTGTTGTATTCAGCATTTCACTGTGAGGCTCTACACCTGTTGTATTCAGCATTTCACTGTGAGGTCCTACACCTGTAGTATTCAGCATTTCACTGTAAGGTCTACACCTGTTGTATTCAGCATTTCACTGTAAGGTCTACACCTGTTGTATTCAGCATTTCACTGTAAGGTCTACTACACCTGTTGTATTCAGCATTTCACTGTGAGGTCTACTACACCTGTTGTATTCAGCATTTCACTGTGAGGTCTACTACACCTGTTGTATTCAGCATTTCACTGTGAGGTCTACTACACCTGTTGTATTCAGCATTTCACTGTGAGGTCTACACCTGTTGTATTCAG